>NW_017672662.1:21265-51209 GCF_001879085.1 Nicotiana attenuata
ACAAGATTTTTCTTTGATTGAACAGCGGCAGAAATTTCGTTCATTTCAGAGAAAACCTCCGTAAGAAAAGGTAGCACCCAAACAGGTATGACTGGAAACTCTCAGGACCCTCCTGGAAAATGGTACTTAGTTTAAAATTCCAAACAAGCATGAGTAGCATAATTTAGCACAAATGTATCCTAAAGAACATAGGTCGTCTAAGATAGGATTTAATTAGGAGTGGTCAGGACCCTCCTGAGTAATGTGACACAGTTTTAAGATCTCCTTAGGTAACAAGATACTGTTGTAGGATAGTATAATTCAGCCGTAGAATTGGCGCACTTAAGATAAGACTTGAATTTTGATTTTCAGGACCCTCCTGGATAATGGGACGTAGTTTTAAGGTCTGCTTAGATAACAAAATACAGTGGAAGTCGTACCTTCAGTAGATATAGCTTAGGTTAACATTGTCTTTTAATTAGAAGTTGTCAGGACCCGCCTGGATAATGGGAAGTAGTTTAAGACCTTTTAAGACAACAAATGTAGTGGGAGTAATACCTTTAGAAGATATAGCTTAGGCTCGTAATTGTTAGGAGTTATCAGGACCTTCCTGGATAGTAGGATTTGGCTTTCACATTCTTGGTAGAATAATTCAGTTTAATACTCACATCTGTACCCAGTCACCAAACTGGGGCAGGAAATGTTCTCTGTTTTCTTTATTTGTTGCAGTCTGGAGCCCACCTGGAGAACAAGGGAATACTTTCCAAGCATTGCAGTCAGGAGCCCACCTGGAGAACAAGGGAATATTTCAAATTTCAGCAGTCAGGAGCCCACCCGGAGAACAAGGGAAGTACAATTCCAATTTTAGCTTTTAATATTTGATAACATGCTGTACCCAGTCACCAAATTGGGGCAGAAAATTTTCTTTGTTTATTTTGTTGCAATCAGGAGCCCACCTGGAGAACAAGGGAATACTTTTCAAGCTTCAGCAATTAGGAGCCCGCCTGGAGAACAGAGGCATACATTTCAAGTTTCAGCAGTCAGGAGCCCGCTTGGAGAACAGAGGTATTACAATTCAAGTTTTAGTTTTCAAATTCTTATTAATATCTGGTAATATGATGCCCAGTCACCAAACTGGGGCAAGAGATTTTCTTTGTTTTGTCTATTTTGTTGAAGTCAGGAGCCCGCCTGGAGAACAGAGGCACACATTTCAAGTTTCAGCAGTCAGGAGCCCGCCTGGAGAACAGAGGCATACATTTCAAGTTTCAGAAGTCAGGAGCCCGCCTGGAGAATAGAGGCATACGTTTTAAGTTTCAGCAGTCAGGAGCCCGCCTGGAGAACGGAGGCATACATCACAAGTTTCAGCAATCAGGAGCCTATCTGGAGAACAGAGGTATTACAATTCAAGTTTTAGTTTTCAAATTCTTATTAATATCTGGTAATATGATGCCCAGTCACCAAACCGGGGCAAGAGGTCTTCTTTGTTTTTGCCTATTTTGTTGAAGTCAGGAGCCCGCCTGGAGAATAGAGGTATACATTTCAAGTTTCAGAAGTCAGGAGCCCGCCTGGAGAACAGAGGCATACGTTTCAAGTTTCGGCAGTCAGGAGCCCGCCTGGAGAACAGAGGCATACATTTCAAGTTTCAGCAGTCAGGAGCCCGCCTGGAGAACAGAGGACTACATTTCAAGTTTTAGCGGTCAAAGCATCACTTGGGGAAAGGGAGAACACTTCAGAATGCAATTCAAGGCAGCAATAAAAGAATTCCACCGGAAGAATACAAATCAATAATGCAATAAGGACCATAAGAGCAAGTTTGAAGATATAGATAGGATCTTTTGGAATTCATAGATCATAGCTTAGTCTAGTTTCTTTTATTTTTGACATGGTGTAATAAGGGGGTTCAGTGAGCAGTAGCAGCAGCAGCAGCAACAGCGAAACCACAGCTTCATGGCAGTCCCAGCTACCAAACCTTCCCGAACTACACTGACCTGATTCCTTTTTAGCCAAGGATATGTAGGCAACCTTGGAAGCAGGGTTCGGTCAGACGTTTTTCAAAGATGCTTCACACGAAGTATTCAAACGGGCAAAAAATCGCTCGTATTTGCTCACTTATCTTTGCACGAAAACTCTGCGTGTTTCCGAGCAAAGAGGGGCAACTGTGAGCACGTGATTTTTGCCCTATATGAATTAGTCCCATAAATTCAAAAATAAAATAATTTCTTTTCATTACTTGCAATTTTGTTGATTTTCGTGGCATTTTGTGTTAATTGTTTGCGGTTGTCTGTGCATTTTTATCTCTTGTTTAATTAATGAAAAAATACAAAATATGTGCATTTGCATTTAGGAGTTAATCTCATATTTTAGGAATTAATCAGTAATTAGGTTATTTTATAAACAAAAGGAAAAATTCACAAAAAATATCTTACTTTTGCATTTAATTTTAAATTTTGCGGTTTTCTTTTTTAATTTGGTAATTATTAGAGCTAATTAATTTATTGGGGTAGGATAATTTGTGTTAGGAGTTAACTTAGATGTTTATTTTTATTTTATAAAAAGAAAAAAAAGAAAGGTTTTTTTTTAATAAAGAAATGAAAAAAGAAGAAAAGAAGGATCAGATTTGGGCTAACTCAATTTAAGCTCCTAGGCCCAATGCAATTGCACAAAATACCCGCCCCAATTGGTCCAAACCCGTTCCCCAACCGGTCCAGCCCTCCAGTACCCTAAACGACGTCGTATCAGGGGATTCAATCCCAGCCGTCGAGGATCTTTGATCCAACGGCTGGGAAGTGGTTCGTTTTTCATATAAAATTGTCTTAACCTTACCCCCCCCAAGTCCGTCTCCCTCACTCCCCCTAACCTTTTCTCAGACCACCGCCTTCCACCGCCCTCCACCGTCCGCCGCTGGCCGGAAATCGCCTCCGCCGGCGGCGATTCTCCAACCGACACCAAATTAACACCCTTGAATCGCTTTCTTCTCCTCATTCCAAATCCACAACTCCCGTCCCTCAAAACCTAGCCCATCGTCTCGAATTTCAAATCTAAATGTTGGCCAAAAACCCTACATTCTCCAAATCCCACGTAAGTTACACCACGGGCCCCCCTCACCCTCCTCTCCTTAAAACCCCACTTATTTTCCTTCAAACATTTTTTCATAGCCTCGAATTTCAGATCAAACCCCGGGCGGAACCCTAATTGGGGTTGATTGGTTTCTGGGCTATAATAGCCCTTAATTACGTGTTTTCACATGGAAACACGTAATTAGGGACAGTTATAGTCTGATTAAATCCAAGGAATCGTGCCAGAGTTCGAACCCTAATCCGATTTCAAGGTATTTCACCGTCTTCTTTCTTTTCATTTCATTCTTGTTTTTGTTTGTTTTCTTTCATTCTTACTCTAGAGTTTTTTTTTTATTTCTTGGTTGATTTAGAATCCTTAGGGTCTTGTTCATGTTTAACCTTGTCCAAATTTGATTTTGGTTTAATTCGGTTATGATTTTGTTTTTATTTTTGTGTTGGTTTTCAATTAAACAAATTGGTGCTGTTAGTTTAATTTAATTTTCAATTCTGTTTGCTTTAATGACTAACTACTAATAGTCAGAATTAATTTCCTTCTTAGAATTTGTTTGGTTTTAGCTTAATGTTTTTTCAGAATAGGCTAGCTTAACCATCGTTAGTTAACCAGGGTTAGTAGACTAGGGCAAGAAGGGTGAACTTAGTTAGTAATTTTCAGAAGCAAAAGGGGTAATATGGGTAATCCAATAGAGGAATCTTGGAGTAACAGATTAGGAACTCCCTAGGACATTCTAGATAGGGTGTTAATTTGAAAATTTAACAAGTAGATGTGGTGACTTGGGCAACAAGCCAAGACTTCAGGACTAAATAGTCCAAAAAGTGAAAATAAAAGGGGGCAAAGGGTAAAAATAGGACCTAAGGACTGCCCTATGGCTGAAGCCTATATAAGGTATCATTCTTGCCTTTGAAGGAAGATGAGAGAGAGTTTTTTTTGAAGAGCTGAAATAAAAAGGCTGCGTGATTTTTACTGTTTTGTAGAGATTCAGAGATAAAAAGTTCAAAAATCAAAAAAAACAACTGGAAAATTTTTCACGAAAGTCACTGTTCCATTGAAATCTTTGGGTGATTTTTGGAAGCTTCTCTAGTTCTGAGGCAATTTTAATTAGCTAAACTCACAATGATTTGAAATCGAGTCTAGTTTGAAGTTGCTGGGAATTTGTTTGATTAAAACTGGTTGCTAGACGATTGTACATCATTTCTGGGTTTCAAATTAGGGCTGATTCTTCTTTACTGGTTCTGTTGCTGTTGCTGTTGCTGTCTATTGCTCATCACCTCCTCTTCTGTTTCTTTTGCAAATTCCAAGTATTATTCATCCCCATGGACATCACTTGATGTGTAACTTGAAGTATAGATTTGAATGAAGTGAAGTTTGGTGCCTTATTATCCAAATCATCTGTTCTTTTTTTCTTTTCAGTCATGATTCACATGTAATTATTGGGAATGGATTGTAATCGATTGTTTCCATTTTGGTAGTTAACTAAATGTGGCTTTATGATGGTTTCAATATCTTGTGCTGACAGTAGTGTTGGATCTAGGCTTGTGTGCTCATTTTTATTCCATTTTTGAGTTTGGTTCTGTACTAGTAAGTTTAGTTTTGCTTAGTTTGTGTGAGTTAATCACATGTTTATGGTGTGCCGGGGTTCCTTCCTATCGGCTGGTCGATCTCGATTTTCGTAATGATTTTTGGCCCGATCACTGAGAAATTCTCGAAGGTAACCTTCATCGAGCAACCGGGCGACTTCCTCCCGCAGTTGCCTACAATCTTCGGTTCTGTGGCCATGTGTGTTGTGGTACTTACATATTAACTTGGGATCCCTCCTCGACGGATCGGACTGTACGGGTTTGGGCCATCGGGCTTCTTTGATACGTCCGATTGCCGACACCAGGGTAGCCGAATCGACACTGAAATTATATTCAGCTAATCGGGGTGCTTCCTGTCTATCGACGGCTTTCCCGAGGTTGGCCTTCGGTAACGGTCCTCTGTTCCTCTCATAGCCGCGATCGTTCCTCGNGATTTCAAGGTATTTCACCGTCTTCTTTCTTTTCATTTCATTCTTGTTTTTGTTTGTTTTCTTTCATTCTTACTCAGATTTTTTTTTATTTCTTGGTTGATTTAGAATCCTTAGGGTCTTGTTCATGTTTAACCTTGTCCAAATTTGATTTTGGTTTAATTCGGTTATGATTTTGTTTTTATTTTTGTGTTGGTTTTCAATTAACCAAATTGGTGCTGTTAGTTTAATTTAATTTTCAATTCTGTTTGCTTTAATGACTAACTACTAATAGTCAGAATTAATTTCCTTCTTAGAATTTGTTTGGTTTTAGCTTAATGTTTTTTCAGAATAGGCTAGCTTAACCATAGTTAGTTAACCAGGGTTAGTAGACTAGGGCAAGAAGGGTGAACTTAGTTAGTAATTTTCAGAAGCAAAAGGGGTAATATGGGTAATCCAATAGAGGAATCTTGCAGTAACAGATTAGGAACTCCCTAGGACCTTCTAGATAGGGTGTTAATTTGAAAATTTAACAAGTAGATGTGGTGACTTGGGCAACAAGCCAAGACTTTAGGACTAAATAGTCCAAAAAGTAAAAATAAAATGGGGCAAAGGGTAAAAATAGGACCTAAGGGCTGCCCTATGGCTGAAGCCTATATAAGGTATCATTCTTGCCTTTGAAGGCAAGATTAGAAAGAGCAAAAAATACACAAGAACTGGAGAGCTAGAAAGAGAGAATCATAGGCGGCTGAAAATTTACAAAGAGTTTCCACTATTCTATTGAAATTTCCTGAAATTCCTAAGAGTCTCTATTCTAAAATAAGTTCTGAGCATCAGGAGCTTGAAAGGAGTGGAATCAATCTGGTATTGGAGTGTTTTGGTTCAGTTTGAGTTGGGTTTTTGATAGCCGGTTTCTTTCGACATTGTTTGGCTTCGAATTTGGTTTAAATGGATTTCTCCTGATCATCTTTGGGGGTTGATTTTGTTGCTGAAACACTGCTACATACTGCTGTTGAACCTGCTGATCCTCACCCTGTTCCTTTGCTTTTCCTACATTCAGGTACATATTCCCTAAGCTATGTAATCTGATGCTCAAGTGGAAATGAAATGAAGGAATGGAAGCTTTTTTTTTGAGTTTATGCTGTTCAGTCATGTTTAAGCTATTGTATGCATCATTTCCTTATGTAAATCTTAGCTGTGAGTTCGTTTGGTTTTGAGTGCATCTGAGAGCTATATATTTGTTAGTTCAGTTTATTTACGTTAGATCTAGTCTTCCCATGCATCAAGCATCCAAGCTCACTTATGTATAGCTTGAGGTGTAGCATATTGGTTCCAGGTTGTTTACAGTATGCCTGTTAGTTCAAGCTGCAGGTGAATCTGAGTCTATAATCAGAGTTGAGACTCTTCTATTTTTGGTTGGTTTTAAGATTTGTATATGGTATTGTCGAAATTCTGTGTGAGTCCTCGGATTTGTCTGAAAGTAGTCACAATTCAAAGAATTACTTAAGAGCTGTATTTGTAATAATGTTCAGGCCAATTTTAAGCCATTCGTTGTTGTGAACATTCTGTGCATAAACCGATGCTTAAAATGATGATTGTTAGAGGTCAGTTCTATAGTTCCTGCTAGTATGAGATTTCATGGGAGTTTAAATCACTAATGTCATTATTTCAGCTTAATTTGAGGCCTTGGAAAGTAAGGAATATGTAGTATAATTCTCAAATTGAATCTATAATTATTTTCAAAATCATGTCATTGGCAGAATCTCATATAATTGTCCATTAAATAATTAAGGGTTGATTTCAAAGACTGTTTGTATGTGTGTTGGCTCCATTATTAGCATTTCGATACATTTGGTCGATTGCATACTTCAGTTGTTAATTAAACGATGTGGGGACTCGATCCTGAGTCCTAGCTCCAGTTGGCATCTGATTTGGGCTTGTCCTAAGGCCCAAACTCAGGACAACTTTACGAACAAAGCTGAACTGATTTTTCTTTCTCCATGGGCTGGTTTCGAGCCCAATATACTAGAACACCTGATTCAATATTGGAATTGGTGATCTTTAAAATTGAATTATAGATTCGGGCCTAAATGAATATTAAAGATGAGGTTAATGTGGCAATACTGAAGATGAAGTTAATTTGGACTTTCTCGTTAAGTGGCATGTTTGAACTAAGAGGTCCGTCTCTTGTTCAAATGTGGACTTGAACTTGAAGCCCAAACTCCTTGATCACTTTAAATAATAGAAACTGTTAAAATTGATTAATTAGGATTCTTTAGAGACAAAATTAAATAGAAAATTATAGCTTGCTCTAGGATGGCCTTTAAATAAAAATGAGACGAGCCTCGCCGCACAAAACATATAAATTGCGGGGCCCTCATTAAATGCTTATATTAAAATACTTAGAATTTGGGACGTGCCGTTTAGCAAATTTTCACGACCTCCCGCAAAGATAATAACACGTTAGTCGCTTTAGGCGCGCTTTTTAATAATCTTACTTTCCTAAATACGGGTGTGCATTTCATGCAACCCAAATCCAAATCCCAAAACGTTGAATAAAACGTGTCGAGGATCCGGGTGCATTTCATGTGACGCGATCCAAAAACATGTTTTAAACGACGTTCAATTTCTTTAAAATAAATAATTAAAAGCGCTTAAATAATTCTAAAAAAATGCAATAGGATAACATGTATTAAAATCAGATTTTGCCAAATATAGCAGTTGAGCGACCGTGCTAGAACCACGGAACTTGGGAGTGCCTAACACATTCTCCCGAGTTAACAGAATTCCTTACCCGGATTTCTGGTTCGCGACTGTTAATACAGAGTCAAACCCTTTCCTCGATTCGGGATTCAAACTGGTGACTTGGGACACCATAAATCTCCCAAGTGGCGACTCTGAACTTCTTAATAAACGAATCCCATTTCGATTGTCCTTTAATTGGAAAAAACTCCTTTATTATACCCTTTACGGGGTGTATTAGCAAAAAGGAGGTGTGACACATCTTATTAACTAAGCGTTGGTACGTGGCTCCCGCATTTTTTAGCCCGAAGGGCATCACATTGTAGCAGTACGTACCGTACTTCGTGATGAACGAAGTTTTTCCCTATCCTCGGGGTTCATCTGAATTTGATTATATCCCAAGTAGGCATCGAGAAAGGTGAGGATCTCGTGGCCGGCCGTAGCATCGATCAAGCAATCGATATTGGGCAACGGGAATGAATCTTTGGGGCATACTCTATTCAAGTCTTTATAATCCACGCACATTCTNAATTTATTCCCTTTTTTGGGAACTACCACCATGTTAGCCAACCATTCGGGATATTTTACTTCCCTAACAGATCCTATTTTGAGGAGTTTTGTTACCTCATCTTTGATGAACACATGTTTTACCTCGGACTGAGGTCTTCTTTATTGCTTCACCGATTTGAACCTTGGGTCGACACTTAGTCGATGGGTGGTTATTTCTAGCGGGATCCCTGTCATATCTAAATGGGACCATGCAAAGCAATCAATGTTATTAATAAGGAATTGAATGAATTTCCTCCTGTGTTCGGGGGTTAATCCCGTTCCCAAGTACACCTTACGATCTGGGAGATGCTCAACCAAAATGGCTTGTTCCAGCTCTTCCACTGTTTATTTTGTTGCGTCCGATTCTTCGGGGACAATGAAGGTTCGGGGGGCCAGGAAGTCTTCTTCATCGTTCTCGGGGGTCTGTTTGTCCTCCAGCTCCTCCGAGGTGAAGGGTATTGAGGCTGATGGCTCCTCATGAACCGCAAACATCTCCCTCACCGCGTGCTATTCTCCATATACCGTTTTTACACCGTCTTCCGCCGAAGATTTTATCTTGTTGTGAAGAGTTGATGGTACTGCCTTCATGTTGTGTATCCATGGTCTTCCGAGTAATGCATTGAATCTCCTGTCACCTTCGATGACATGAATTTTTTTTCGAATTGTATCAGATACGTTGACCGAGAGGGTGATCTCCCCCTTCGTTGTTTCGCCGGCCATGTTGAAACCGTTGAGGACTTGGGAGGTAGGTACAATTTGATCGAGCAATTCGAGCTGCTCCACCACCTTCTACCTGATTACGTTGGCCGAGCTACCTGGATCCACGAGTACACGTTTAATTTGAACTTTATTCAAGAGAAATAAAATTACCAACGCATCGTTATGGGCATGGGACAAGGTCTCGAAGTCCTCGTCACTGAAGGCAAGGACGTCCTCGGGCATGCGACCCCAGATTCGCCCTTCCATTGCGACGAAAACCCTTGCCCGCTTGATCACGGGCCCTTGGGAAACGTCGGTCCCTCCGATGATCATATGGATGATGTGCTAAGGTTTTTTGATTCCGTTTCGTTTCTCTTTGCATGTACTCCTGTTGGTGTGGGAGCTTATATTGACGTGTTGAGCATCACGTGAGACCACATCCGCAGGGATTGGCTCTGGAGCATCCCCAGGGTTTTGTGGTGGTACACCAATGCCTGGAACAACTACACCATTTTCTCCATGGTCCTCAAGACCGTTGTTGTCGCATGCGTTTACTGAGTTAGACATTTTGACCTGAAATCAAAGATTCTTGGACGAGAAAAAGTGTGAAAAATAACTTGCGTTATGTAGTAAACCAGCAAGAAAACAATCACGATTATTTTTAGCCCCACGGTAGGCGCAAAACTATTTACCGTGGAAATGGTAATAACAATTAGATTTGATTTTGTGGTTCTAAAAATACGTGATTTATTTTTATGCTAGTTGTTAAGCAATAGATGCTAAGTAAGAGAATAGAAAATAAGATAAGAGCTTGAAGATAGTATGTTTAAGCAAACTGAGTGGCTGAGAATCGGGGCCTCAAGCCTGGTTATACGGGGCCTCCAGGTCGAGCTTGATGCTAAGTTATGGACAGCTGGTAGAGGACTAACAGCTTTGAGAGCTTTGATGAAGGCTCTTTGTGATCAATGATGAACAATAAATGAAGAACAATTAATAGAACACAATAAATGTAACCAATAAATAGAATCAAGGGAGAATGTATTTAAGTTGGAGAGCAGAGAATGTTCTTGTACTCAATGTTGTGTGTTGTGTTCTTTACAAAATGACAAGGATCCCCTTGATATAAGAAGGGAAATCCCAACATAGTACATGAGTAATTATTACAAAGAAATATAGCTGGCACAACTATTTACTAGTCTGGTATAAACTAGCGTTTCTCTTGCAGGTGTTGTCAGTTCTGATCACGTGCCTTGGGAACTTCCCGCTCTCTCATGATAATCATCGATTTGTACTGCCTCGAGATCGGACGTTAGGAACCTCCGGGGTTGAACCTCGAGCCATGCCTCGAGCTTTTGGAGACGCGCTTGCTATGACGACCATAAAATGGGCCTTTTGATTTTTACCATATACAGTGGGCCTCCCTTTTTGATTTACTGGTTTAAACCTAGGACTGTTGCTCAGCCTACATGTGGTGATTTCCGGCGGGATCCTTGTCATATCTAAATGGGACCAAGCAATGCAATCCATATTATCAATAAGAAACTAAATGAGTTTTTTCCTGAGTTCAGGGGTTAATCCCGTTCCCAGGTGTACCTTTCTCTTGAGCGGTTGACTTGGTAGCATCGAGCTTTTCGGGAACAACGAAGGTTCGAGGAGCTAGGGAGTTCCCTTCTTCGCCTTCGCTTACCTATTATCCTACTTCCGTCTAGGCTTGGAGCTGTGATTGCTACTTAGCTACCTGTTTACCTTTGGGGCTCGACTTCTCTGAGGTCAAGGGTTCCGGTATCGGCACCACTTCCTCGATTGCAAACATCTCTTTTGCAGCATGCTGTTCTCCATGGAGTGTTTTCACTCCTTCCTCTGTCGGGAACTTCATCATCAGATGGAGAGTCGAAGGCACTGCCCTCATATTGTGTATCCATGGCCTCCCAAGGAGTGCGTTATACCTCATATCACCTTCGATGAGATGGAACCTGGTGTCTTGTATGGTCCCGACTACGTTTACTGGCAAGATAATTTCTCCCTTCGTTGTTCCACTTGCTATGTTGAAGCCATTCAGAACTCGGGACGCAGGTACAATATGATTTTGCAGGCCGAGTTGTTCTACGACCCTCGATCTGATTATGTTCGCAGAGCTACCTGGATCCACTAAAACATGTTTAACCTGAACTTTATTTAAAAGGATAGAGATTACCAGGGCGTCGTTGTGAGGTTAGGATACATCCTTTGCTTCCTCGTCACAGAATGATAGAGCGTCCCCGGGCACATAGTTCCGAGTCCATTTTTTTTTGTGACGGGTACTTTGGTACGTTTGAATATAGGTCCCTGTGGGACGTCGACTCCACCGATGATCATGTGAATGACATGTTGAGGTTCTTCAGGTTCATTCTTCCTGTTTGCATCTCCTTCTCGGAAATGGCTTTTGGCCCGGTCGCTGAGAAATTCACGAAGGTGCCCCTCGTTGAACAATCGGGCTACCTCCTCTCTGAGCTGCCTGCAATCCTCGGTCCTATTCCCGTGAGTACCATGATACTTACACATTAAGTTGGGGATCTTCTGAGAAGGATCAGTCTGTATAGGCTTGGGCCATCTAGTATCTCTAATTTTGCCAATGGCTGAGATGATACCCGAGGCGTCGACACTGAAGTTGTATTTTGATAATCTGGGTGCCTCCACCGGTCCCGAGTGCCTATCAAACCTAGTTTTGCTCACCAGTCACCGGGAACTTTGGCCTCGATCTGATCTTCGATCATTCCGAGGTATGTTACGCCTTGAAATGTTCCTTCAATCTTCGAAGTACGGTCGATACAATTCTTTGTTGAATCTTGATCCCCTGTCTGTGTCACTCGGGGGCTTGGCTGCAAATATGTTAGGATGAACTGAGCCCAAGGGAGCTCCCAATTGGTCGTCCTCGACCCTAATTTTTGACTGATAACGATTGTGCACATCCGACCATGTCACAGCGGAATATTCGATCAAGTTCTACTTTAGCTGTCGAGATGCAATCGAACTTCTTTCATTCAAAACTTGCATAAAGGCCTGAACTGCCCAGTCATCGGAGACCGGTGGTAATTCCATTCTTTCCATCTGAAACCGAGACACAAACTCCCTTAGCATCTCGTCGTCCCTTTGATTTATTTTGAAGACCAGATTTTCTTGTGGCCACCTTTATGGCCCCAGCGTGTGCTTTCACTAAGGCGTCCGCCAACATAGCGAATGAATCAATAGAGTTAGGAGCTAAGTTGTGATACCAGATCATAGCTCCTTTAGATAGTGTTTCCCCAAAATCTTTCAATAATACTGACTCGATTTCATCGTCATTCAATTCATTTCCTTTAATTCCACAAGTGTATGAAGTAATATGTTCGTTAGGGTCAGTTGTTCCGTTATATTTCGGTATATCGGGCATGCAAAACTTCTTGGGAATGAGCATTGGAGCTGCACTTGGGGGGAAAGGTTTTTGTATGAATTTTTTCGAGTCTAGTCCTTTCAAAATCGGAGGTGCTCCTGGTATCTGGTCGACCCTTGAATTGTATTTCTCCAACTTTTTGTCATTTTCTTCAATTTTCTTTTCTCCGGACTCGATTCTTTTGGTTAGTTCTTCGAGCATTTTCATAATAGCGGGGTCAGTCCCCGAGCCATTTTCATCGGGCCTTTCTAACGTTGGTTCAACATGCCGAGTGTTTGCTGGTTCGGCTGTGTTTGGAGTTCTATTCTGACTTTGAAGTTGAGCGATGGCAACTTGCTGAGTTTGTAGCATCTCGAATATCACTTGGAGGCTGACTCCCCCTTCTTCCATTCCTGGCGTTCCTTGGTCCCCTGGCCGAGCTTCCCTGTGTGCATTCCTTACAGGGTATGTGCCTGCGTCCGTGTTTAGAGCGTTATGCGAACTGATATCAACTGGCTCCATATTTTGCACTCCTACAGGGTTTATGGGTGGTACACCGACCCCTATAGCGCTATTTTCTCCGAGTCCCTCACTATCATGAGCAGGTGTGTTTTGTGTGCTAGACATATCTTAGCTTGAAATCAAAGGATCTTTGACAAGAAAAAGTGTAAAGAATAACATGTGTTATCAGAAAACTAGCACTAAAATAATCACTATTATCTTTAGCCCCACGGTGGGCGCCAAACTGTTTATCTCAAAAAATGTGAGTAACAATTGAATATGATTTGTGGTTTTAAAGATATGTGATTTATTCTAATACTAGTGAATATACAAATAATATCAAGTTTAAGTAAGAAGAATTGATAAACCAAACCAGTGTTGTTAGAGCAATAAGGACCTCGAGCTCGATTATCTCAGGGGCCTCGAGGTGAGCTAAGAGCAATAAAGTATGAACAATAAAGTATGAACAATAAAGTAAAGACAATAAAGCTGAAGAACAATTATTGAGCATGATAAACAAGAAAAGTAGAGTAGAATGTTCTATTGCAGGGAATGAGATATCCTTTACAAAGATTGGGGTCCCTTTATATAGAAGGGGAAATCCCTAATATGGTACATTCCCAATTATGGTAAAGAATTCTATCGGTACAGCTATATAACAACCTAGTACGGACTTGTACTATTTCGTACAAATCGTATCCCTTACTTTATGCCCTGAACCACATGTTATTGGAAATTTCCACTCTTCCTTGAGTGTCCTCAAAATTGTACTGCCCTCAAGGTAGATCATGACGGGTCCCCGATTGGCTTCTCGAGGTGCGCTCATCCGGGCCTAGCTTGATTCTTACTTCGAGCTTCAACCCGGAATCGGAGTGTAATCAAACCTTAGAAATCGAGCTCTTCGATTTCTACCGTATACAATGATAAGATGTGAAGGCAAGAAGCCTTTCTCCTGGTACCACCTTCAGGGAGATGACAACCCTAAATTCAAAGAAAAAGCTACTACCTCCACTGGACAGTTTGAAGAGCCAGCTGTAGTGGTTACTGTTTCAGCTGTTGAGCGTTCCACAGCAGCCGGTACTTCTACCGGAACAGCAGCCATGCCACCATCTTCCTTTGCCGGACCACCTGCTTCTCCCAGATTATTAGTGCCACTACTAGTGCCAGCTTCCTCTACCTATCCTCACACTACGCTGCGAGTCTCCCAGACATTGGCGAGTCTCAACAACTGGATGTAGGTAGCTACTACAAAGCTGAGTGATATATCCAATGCTGTTTGCAGCACAGTACTCAGCCCAGCAGAGCCACAGGTACCTCCGTTAGTGGAGGAAGCATTGAAGAAGATTATGTCTGACCAGAAGACTATCATGGATAAAGTGGAGGCACAGGGGATAGTTATTGAGGATTTGGGAAAACAGGTCAAGAAGATGCGGAGATCTTAGGCATCAAAGAAGTCGGTGGATAAGCTGAGAAAAGAGATTGAGAAGATTACATCCGTCGGTGATCTACCATTGGACCTGCTCATGGAGACAGCACCTCAAGAATCACAGGCCCCACCAGAAGCACAGACAGCACCAGAGGCAGCAGCCGGCTAGTCTGAGGAGCCGGTTGCCACTTCCCACACCACTGAGGAAATAATCTAGATGCTCAGCAACCCAATTGTCCCTCAGCCGGTTGATGATGAGATACAACTTAAGGCTGAGGTTGCTGATGATCCTATGCAGACAAAGACCACATAGGGAGTTCTCTTAACTCTCTACGCTTTCCCTATTCTTATTTTTGTTAAGCATTGGGGACAATGCATATTTTTTCATTTGGGGGTGGTCTATTTTGATTATTTGACATTTGGGCTGTAATAACTCTGATACTATTTTTTCTTTTATCTTTATTGTCCTTTGGTATGTATATATTTTCTCCATTTGATGTAAATATTCATTTCCCTTATGTATATATTCTTCTCCCTATGTAATATATTCATTTGACTTCGGCTTGTATATTCATTTAGCTCGCTTTCTGTAGTTTATTTCATAGCTTCTTTAGTTTGCTTTTCTTTAGTAGTATAGCTTCTTATTTACTTTAGTAGCTTCTTTTTAATTTGCTAGGTTTTTTTACGTTTTGGGTGAACAATAAGCCTTTGGTTTTCTTAATGCCACGGTTCTTTCCTAAGGTGGATTATGTGTGAACCGGGTGGCTCTTCCCAATGATGGATGGCGTGACAACCTTCTTAAGGGATTGAGCCCGTTTTCTTTTATTTTTTGGTAAATATAATAGTAATGAGTAAAAGGGGTCTCAAGCATGCTCCACTTGGTACCAACATATTTACCTATGCTCGTATGGCTAAAGACAAGTTGTTGGCAGAAAATAGCTCTTGTTGTAACTCTTTTGACTATTGTGTTGACTTAAATAGTCATCGAGTGGTTCAAATCGAGCCATTTGTGATTCTCAATCTTAGCTAGGGTGTTTGTGGGCCCTCGACTCCGTTCTCTTTAGCAATCCAGAAGCGTGATAGGTGAGATGTTTACTTACAAGTCCAAGTACCTGTGCTAATAGTCTAGAACTTGCCCCGAATGTTTGTCTAGGCAAAATTCTAAGTGTAGCTTTGCTTGAGAAATGATCGTAGGCTCTCCTTGATCCAAATTGAAATTTTAAATCTTCCATAGCCTACCAATGTGATATCCCTAGTCAACCCCTTTGAGCCGAAGCCCTTTTTCTTTCAATAACCACGTGACAAGCCTTTTTCTGTTCTGTAATGACCCTCTCTTGGCACCCGATCTTTCCTTAGCATTCTTGAGAAACAATTGGCAAGAACATAAGTTTGGTGGAGAGGAAAGGAGTTTGAAAGTTATGAAAGGTACAAAGAAGTGAAAGAAATGAAGAAAAGGGAAGGCAAAGAAAATAAAGAAAGAACAAAAAGAAACATGCCAAAAAGAAAGTGAATAAAGTGAAGAGTTGAAGGGAATCTAAAAGAAAATAAGGAGGAAAGGCTGTAGTAAAGAGAAAAGGAGAAAAATGAATGTCATGCTCAAGAAAGAGTTACGTCCCTCTAGTTCCCCCGAGGAAGAAGAAAATGACTCAAAGAGTCGAGAAAGTATGAGCCAAAAAGAGAAAATGGATTGCTTAAGGAAAGATGAAATCATTCTATTCCAACTAGTCCTACCTTGGTCCAAAAGCCTTCGTTACATCCCGCAAAAGCCCTACATGATTTCAAGTTGAGTGATCTTACATTAGTGGTGATTTACATAAGGGTCTAGCTTATGGTACTCAAAGCCGGACTTGTGACATTCTTTGGAGAGAGATGAGCGAACTTTTCACAATCCTTGCCTTGAGTGTTAAATTCTAAAGTGAGATTTGCTAATGGAGAGTAGAGGAAGAGCAGTTTGGGATCCAAAATGACCTAAATGAAAGAGCGAGCTTCCTTGATGAACAAAGTCAACTCTTGATGCCCTAGAGTCACACTAGAACTACGGTACTCAAAAAGTCATATCATGGTGTTGTTGATAATTCATATGTGTTGTTGGTAATTGTTGGTCCCGATTGATGTGTAATTGATTCACCTTAGGCTAGCTGAAATATCCCTTTTTCTAGTGAATATGGGAATTGCCTTATTTGCTTGAGGACAAGAAAAAGCTTAAGTTTAGAGGAGTTGATAAGTAGGGATTTTGACCGCTTATTTACTCTCTTTTATTTGCGTTTTAGCTCAAAAATGTTTTAAGGTATTCCCAGAAACAAACAAAATGTGCTTACTTGTAGGAATATTGGGAAACAAGCCAAAAAAGACAAAATCAACTCATAAAGGAGTCTAAAGTGAACAAGACCAAAACAGGGCAAAAGAGTTAGTAGTGCGGACCGCACAATTCTAGTGCGGCTGCAGAAGCCTGAAGTGCCAAGCCCAAATTCCCAAGATTGCGGACCGCAACACTTTTGTGCGGCCGTAAGATCCCATCGTGCGAACCGCACCAGAATTATGCGTCCGCACAATATTCGCGGGGGCATTTTTGTTAGATATTTTCAGCTTAGTATAAATAGAACTTTTTGTCATATTTAGGTTAAGTTTAGTTTGCAGTGGTGCACCTGACCAGTTTTCTTTACTTCTTTGCGTAATTTTGTACTAGTTTGACTTCTTAACATTAGATTTTCTTTGTTTAATCAATTATAATGCATTATATCTTAATTTCTTCTTGCATTTCTTTATTTTTTTTGAGTAGCTAAATCTTTAGCTAGGGTTATGGCTCAACCCTAGTGTGGATACTTAATGGGTATTTAATTTTAGGATTTGTTTGTGATGGGGTTAGTGATATTTAGCTTTGTTTATGCTTAAATTCTAGAATTAATGGTTGCAAACATTGATTCATGCCTTGTTGACCTAGTCTTTGATTGAGAAAGAGAGACTAGGTTTAGGAAAACTTGGCTAACAAGGAATTGGGGTGAACTCAAGAAATTGATAGCCCCAATTGAAAGGGTCAAATCTAGAGATAGTAAGACCCGACTTGAGCTTATATCACTTGATTAGTGCAATACCCATTTGGGCTTGAGAAATCCAAATTGGGCAAAATCACTCAAACTACTAAGAGGTATAGAGTGAGCAATTGCGTGTGGTTGCTATACCACGACCCCAATAAATCAAACTTTCCCTATAGTTTACAACCCGTTAGGTAGCCACCTAGGTAGAAGTCACGACCCTAGATTCCTTTACCATTTAAAAAACAACCAAAACCAAAAACATTGTCTTCTAGTTTGTTACTTGCAAACATTAGCTAAAAGTAGAAATTGAGACAACCAATGAATATGTGGATGTACAATTTAAGACATATCATACATTTACTCTAGTTATATACCTAATCCCATATCTAACTCCCTGAGGAATCGACCCCAACCTGTGTTGGGATATTATTATTGCATCGACCGCCTCACTACCTAATTGTGGTGTGAGTTTGGGCGAGATCAACCGTCCCACAACCTAAAGCTTTTGGAGATGAACTTTGGCTTCTGATGGCTCCTTCTACACTTATTGTCACGACCCAAAAATCCATTAAAGGTCGTGATGGTGCCGGACACCACCGTCAGGCAAGCCAACACCAAATAATTAGTAAGTTCTCATTTTAATATTTCTGAAATCATGAATGTCCTTCAATTTAACTGGTAAAAGATGAACTTTACAAAATAACAATAACTTTTTCCTATTTCCATACTAAGTACCCCATATTAATCCCATAACCCGGTGTCACAAGTGCATGATCATTTACTAAGGAGTAAAAGAAAATTCAACAACTGTCCGAAATACAAATTTTGGACAGAAAAGAAAATACCAATACTTTGAGGGAGACTCTGCTGGCTGCGGATATCACATAAGATGTAGCTTGCCTAAGTCCCCGTGTCAACCACGCCGCTGCATCCGCAAAGCAAATAAATGTATATATGCATGTACGACAAAATGTACAGCAAGTGTAGTATGAGTGCGAAAATACCGCGTGCCCAATAAGTATCCAGTCTAACCTCGAAGAAGTAGTGACGACACTCACTAGTGGTCCAGCGATATGCTAATTTGAAATTCTAATTAAGCATGATTTATAGAGATAAAAACAAAACTCGGAACAAGAAAATAGCTGAACAATTCTTTCATCAATAATATAGAACCCCAAAAAACTTCCTTCATTGAAAACAAATGATCTCCCAACAATGAATTTATACAAATTATAAAACAAAGGGTTTCCAGTTATATTATCACACATAATTTCCACCGAGGACGATCGGCCCGATCCAACATAAATGTAAATTGTGCACTGCCGATGGTCGAACGGCGCGAACCATAGATGCATCTATTTCCCCGCTCGCGAATCATACATGTGACGCGGTCCCCGCTCGCAAATTATACATGCGACGCAGTCAAATATAAATTTAACATTTAAGTCATATCTCTTGCTTGATTCTTTTCAAAATAATGGAAATTCATCTTGAAACGTCTTGAGTAAGTTACCCCGCTCACGATACATACATGCGACGCAGTTACCTATAGATTTCTTAAGCTATTATAATATTCCTCAATTCTTTTCGAAATTACGAAGTTCGAATGAGACCTTTTAAATCTTTGATTCTTCAAAATTCAATTCTTTCAAGACAATTATTGCTCAACCTAAATCTAACTTCTTCAAGGCAAACAATAAACATAAATCGACAGTAATATCAACAAGGCATGGTGTAAACCTAGGCTACCCGGACATAGGCATAGCTAGTAGCTACGTACAAACTCTCGTCACCTCATGCGTACGTAGCCCCACAATTAAAAGAACATATTAATTTATTTCACCTATGGGGTTAATTCCCTCTAACAAGGTTAGAAAGGAGACTTAGCTCGCTCCGAAGTTCCATAACCGGCTCCCAAGCCCTTCCGACAACTCCAACCGATGCACAACGCTCCAGAACTAGTCAATTATTATGCAAACCCATAAATGTATACTCAAATACTCATAACAATTAAATTTATAACAATTTCTAACCCCAATCGAAAAGTCGATAAAAATCATCCTCGGGCCCACGTGCCCGAGTTCCAAAAATCTTCGAAGATAAACATTACCCATAACCTTACGAACTCAAATATATAATTTATTCCCAATTCCTTGTCCAACTTCGTGGTCAAAATCTAAGAATACCATTTTCTAGGTTTTTCTTCATAACCCCAAATTTCCACTAATTTCCATGTTAAATGCTATACATAATCAATGTATTTAACTCATAATAGGTGGGGATAGCTTACCTTGCCATTGATGATGAAAAACCCCCTCTTGAAACCTTCCAAGAGTCGCCCAAACCAAGAGAAAATGAAAGAAAATGGGCCAAATCCTGTCTTTTAAATAAACACACTGCCCAGCGATTCCTCGCACCTACGGTCACTTGATCGCTTCTGCGGTTCCGCAGGTGCGGACAAAATACCGCTTCTGTGGTCCTCCATCGGACCCCTCCATTCCGCATCTACGATTGCCATCCACTTTTGCACCTTCGCTTTTAAGGCTCCCCGCGCGCATGTGCGGTCTCGCATCTGCGCAACTCGGCCGCATCTGCGGTCCCATTATTCTCTAGCCTAAGCCGCTTCAGCGACCCTCATGGCTGCTTCTACGGCTCCGCACCTTCGGCCCTAACCTCGCAGGTGCTGTTACACTAGAAGACAGTAGCCTCAGCACCTCCATAAGGCCAAACTAAATCCGTTGACCATCCCGAATCCACCCGAGGCCCCACAGGGCCCCTCCATTCACACCAACCAATTCCAACATAATGCGGACCTGCTCGAGGCCTCAAATCACATCATACAACATGAAAACCTTGAATTGCACTCCAATTCAAGCTTAATGAACTTTAGAACTTCGAACTTCTACATTTGATGCCGAAACCTTTCAAATCACGTCCGATTGACCTCAAATTTTGCAGACAAGTCACATTCAACATTATGGACCTACTCCAACTTTCGGAATCGGAAACCGACCCTGATATCAAAAAGTCCACTTCATGTCAAACTTCTCAAAAACCTTCAAATTTCTGACTTCTGCCAAACAACTCCAAAATGACCTCCGGACCTCCAAATCCACTTCTGGACGCGCTCCCAATACTAGAATCACCATACGGAGCTATTTTCGAACTCGGAATCCCAGACGGACATCGATAACAATGAAATACACCACAATCCAAATTCATGAAATTCTTCTATAATTCTAACTTCCTCAATAGGTGCCGAAATGCTCCCGGGTCATCTAAACCCTGATACGGACATACGCCCAAGTCCAAAATTATCATACGAACATGTTGGAACCTTCATATTCTAATGCCGAGGTCATTTACTCAAAGTCATACTTAGTCAAAATCTTCCAACTTAATGCTTCCGAAATGAGAATTCTCTTTCCCAATCAACTCCAAACTTCTGAAATTCTAATTTCGACCACGCGTACAAGTCATAATACCTGAAGTGAAGCTACTCAAGGCCTCAAACTGCCGAATAATGCGCTAGAGATCGAAACGAGCGGTCAGGTCATTACATTCTCTCCCACTTAAACTTATGTTCATCCTCGAACGTGCTAACAACTGCGCTGGAGTTGTTTGAAATCATTGCTTAACACCTCGTGCACCTATCCGTGCTACCATAACTCAGTTGAGCACATTTCTCGAACAAATCTTAAGATATTCTCGTTTATTTAAGCAAATAAGCCTTAGAGTCCAATTCCAACATTCAAAATTCTCTGCCAGGCCTGTTTCCATCATACAAACACCGTATCAATTACCACACGACGTACCAGAACATGACTGCATACATTGCTGAATTCACACCATGCACTACGTCATTCACATGACCTTAATAATATTCTCTGCTCATAATAACTGACATTCCCCTAATCTGATGCTCACAATGCGCCTCATGACATATATAAGTCTTGTTCCAACTCTTGCATTACCGCCACGATAGAAGAGATGTGTAGAAATTCATAACCAGCTGCAGGGTCAACAAATCATTGAATCTCTCCTCTTGACTAGAATCATTACCCCATTATGAACCAAATAATGGTATTTGCTCCTTAATATACTTCATATAATCCGATCGCACTGATTCCAGATCCAAAAATCTCATCTCACCCAGCATAAGTTGACCAAGAAGTAGGCCACCCCAGACACTGCCAAAAATCTCATATAATGCCGCAATGTGCTAACAAGCTACAAACTCGAATGTGATACAAAATGAAACGAACCCTGGAAGAGACTACTCAACCCACACAGCTAATTAGAAAACCGAAAGGTGTCATGAACTTTCCTCAGAAAATGGGAAACAAAACACACAAAAATAGATATAGGGAGTTGTACTCAACATCACACAGTTGCGGCGTGCAACCCGATCCAAACAACATACCCGTGGCGGCGTGCCACCCGACCCACAGATAAAATCTATATAGGGAGATACTTACCGAGCTAGAATGCTCATTATTACCAAATATCCGAATATCGGCCACAAGCATGCTAAGTGATTAATACCATCCCTAGGGAGACAGATAGCGTCATACGCTACAAAACTCAAGCACATTTAGGGTGCGATATATGATCTGAATCTCGAGAGCCATCCTGCTTACATAATGCCATAGCTACGCGGAATCTCAATACATATGAAGTTTATCAAGCCGTTTCACAACTCACACGACACAATATGGTATTACATGAAATAGCCGACGATACAACGACATCCAACGTCTGAATACTCCCCCATAAGGAGCGCTATGCTGAAACGAACACATCCGGCCTGATATAGAGTCCACATTCATATTTAAATCCATCCACGGACCTCAAGCCGATTCTAATCGCACTGCACTAGGCTAACAACCTTTCAAGGATCCATAATAACCCTTTTTCCCATAACACACAAGAACAACCATCATAACCGGAACAAACCTCCACAGTCCACAACCAGATGAACCGAGCGCCCTCCAGGCACAAATTCCCAATTTAGCGATATTACCACAATCTTCGTACTTGGTTTCAATTCTTTAATCAATCAAGTGACTACACGTCCCACTTACAAAATCTTCCCGTGGGATACGCTCCCATGACCTTCCGCACCACGTAACAGGTCTGTACATTCAAACCATCGGCCGCACAATTGGTGTAAAGCGAATCAAGAATCCGCAAATCAACACAAAGCCTCTTACACAAGACACCAATCTTAGGTGACGCTGAAGGCAATACCAGCTTACTCTAAATACCTAAATCATTTCCTGCTCATCCGAGCTCGTGACATCCCTGTCAACACCGAACCACAACCTTGATCCTCAACTTCCAATTCCCATGCTACTCACCGCACCTAATAATGCCAATACGCAAGGGCACAATAATTTTATCTTAACTCTTGAACCACTAATAGGGTAGAAATTTTATCATAGGGAAAACTTCGCTTAACTCCTTTCAGAAGAATCATTGCAACATATTACTGAATTCCCACAACAGTAGAAAATATAATCCTCTAGTAATGGTCTACCACCATAACTCTTCCGGGATCCATCTACACTTAACAAGCCATAATACTCAAGTCCCTCCAAATAAAATCAATTTCGGTGGACATCAAGCCTCGCACGTGCCTCCACAAATCACATGCATAACTGAACACGCTGAAGGAACTGATCATTGCCACCATCATGCCTATTCAACTATTTCTAGCCGATTTGACTTATTCTAATTTACTCTGGACTTGCATCAGGAATAATAATAGTTCCATTTAAAACATAACGAATCCAAATCCGCACTCATCCTGAGTGACCTTATTTCACGAGACCACGTTGTCTCAAAACCCACGAACCATCTCATACCCTCCTTATGCGCATATTTGCGTCTTCAACTAGTACACCCATTTTGATAATTTCTTCATGAATCCGAAATCATTTTCCCTTACTCCTCCAAATTCTACACTGCAAGCTGAAGATAACATAAAACAATCCAAGCCCCTTCTTCATATTCCGCTGCAAAAGCTCGATACTCAACCATGCTATGGACTCGAAACCACTAGGCGCCACACTTTAACCTTTGGATCCACTAGAACCGTTATTGAGAGTCACCCACTCCGACTTAGTCCCTAATAATAATCAACTCCAAGGCTCTTCTAGCACATGAATACTCTCTCGATGAAGTACCTGACTGAATCACTTCCCTTGTAAATCACCTTCGTACGAAGCATAAATCCGGAATATTCCCAAATCCTAAACATGAGTCAATAAGGCCAATTATATCACACATTTATCAAATCCTTTGCTCAAGTTACCACTTATGTTCTCTTCCCTTAGCCGTAATAATCCACCAATACGCCGATAATCGGAAATTTCACCACTAGATAGCCATGCAACCCAAATCGTAGGCAGTGGGACTGTCCCACTTAGCTTGGAGCCACCCATTACATAACTCTGGAACCCACCAAGATTCTTTCTTCATCGTCGACCCGATCTTGCACAACCAACTCACCAAACTCCTCGAAATCCTTCTGTTTGACCTTTCATGAACACTCTGAATCACTAACCATATTCACATATTCGACCTCTTACCGTATAGCCAGTAGAATTCTTTGTATCAAGCAAGCTCTTTTCTGTCCACCATAAATCCCAAATCATTCTAAACTCTTCTTCTGGCGTGTAGTAATCATACTACAGAACCCATGTGCTACTCTGCCATTCTCCCACTTTGGTCAAACTCACTCCTTTAAGCAACCATTCGACTCCCGTTCCTCACTCTTGGCCTTATGGAAAGTTCAACCACCGCAAGGCACCCCCCCACATGTACTTCCTCATCCTTTGCTGCCCAGTTGTTGCCTTAAATGAAAATCTATTTCTGTAGCACTTGAACAAATAGATCGCTACTAACTTTAAACCCCTTCAAAGGTCATTTTTCTCGAGTCATCAACACCAGGAACACCTATTCACTCCTGAATACCGCACTCCGCAATCTCTGATAGCCGCTTCTCTGGCACTATTCGTAATACTCTATCCCAAAGGCAAATTGAAGAAAACCATAACACCGGCGAACTTAACACATTATATTCAATCAAGGACCACAACGGCACATCACAGATGAAGATTCCACCATGCTCGAAAATACAAAATCTCGTTACCATATCAACCCAAACCTGAACATTTATAGTCCGATTGCCTTTACTCCGGCATAAATAAAATACCGAATCTCTGAATCATGCACCGAGTAAACTATCTTTCAAATCATGCATTGCCTCGACACATAGGCAAGCATCTTACCATCCCATCAATACTGTGCGATAACAACTCATGAGCATCATAGCAACCTGTGCATGGCCTCAGAGCTCTCAGAAGTACAACTACTTAGCTGAAATGACAGAATATCCTTCCACAGGGCGACGACAATAGCCTAATCAACTATGCAGGGAGAAACATCCTGCACCGCATCTGTATTACCATTACAATGCCTCAATTCCCGATTTCATAACCAGCGCTTCACATCACGTAAATTGAATGGAAAGGAAATGAAGGCATAAGCCTCAAACGAATCAAATCGCACGATGAGGAATTAAGAAGGGAAGTGCTCCAAGCAGCCCCCGTAGCCTCTCGAAGATAAGTACAAACGTCTCTGTACTGATCCGCAAGACTCTACTAGATTCGCTCATGACTCGTGAGACCTATGGGATCCTAGTGCTATGATACCATGTTGTCACGATCCAAAAATTCATTAAAGGTCGTCATGGCGCCGGACACCACCGTCAGGCAAGCCAACACCAAATAAGTAAGTTCTCATTTCAATATTTCTGAAATCATGAGTTTCCTTCAATTTAACTGGTAAAGATGAACTTTACAAAATAATAATAACGTTTTCCTATTTCCATACTAAGTACCCCATAATCATCCAAGAACCCGGTGTCACAAGTGCATGAGCATTTACTAAGGAGTAAAATTAAGTATAACAACTGTCCGGAATACAAATTTTGGATAGAAAAGAAAATACCAATACTCCAAGGGAGACTCTGCTGGCTGCAGATCGCACATAAGATGTAGCTCGCGTAAGTCCCCGTGTCAACCACGCCACTGCATCCGCAAGGCCACTAAATATATATATGCTTGTACAACAAAATGTACAGCAAGTGTAGTATGAGTATGAATACAACACGTACCCAGTAAGTATCTAGTCGTCCAATGATATGATAATATGGAATTCTAACTAAGCGTGATTTATAGAGATAACAACAAAACTCGGAACAAGAAAATAGCTGAACAATTCTTTCATCAATATTAAAGAACCCCAAAAACACTTCCTTCATTTAACACAAATGATCTCTCAACAAAGAATTTATACATGCATGTGACGCGGCGCGAACCATAGATGCATCTATTTCCCCGCTCGCGACTCATACATGCAACGCGGTCCTCAATTCCTTTCGAAATTACGAAGTTCAAATGAAACCTTTTAAATCTTAGATTCTTCAAATTCAATTCTTTCAAGACAATTATTGCTCAACCTAAATCTTACTTCTTCTCAAGGCAAACAATAAACATAAATTGACGGTAATATCAACAAGGCATAGTGTAAGCCTAGGCTACCCGGACATAGGCGTAGCTAGTTGCTACGTACCGACTCTCGTCACCTCGTGCATACGTAGCCCCCATAATTAAAAGCACATATTAATTTATTTCAGTTATGGGTTTAATTCCCTCTTTCAAGATTAGAAAGGAGACTTACCTCCCTCCGAAGTTCCATAACCGGCTCCCAAGTCCTTCCGACAACTCCAACCGATGGACAACGCTCCAGAACTAGTCAATAATTATGCAAACCCATAAATGTATACTCAAATTCTTACAACAATTCAATTTATAACAATTTCTAACCCCAATCGGAAATTCGATAAAAATCACCCTCAGGCCCACGTGCCCGGGTTCCAAAAATCTTCGAAGATAAACATTACCCATAACCTTACGAACTCAAACATATAATTTATTCCCAATTGCATGTCCAACTTCGTGGTCAAAATCTAAGAATACCAATTTCTAGGGTTTTCTTCAAAACCCCAAATTTTCACTAATTTCCATGTAAAAATCTATACATACAATGTATTTAACTCACAATAGGTGGGGATAGATTACCATGCCATTGATGATGAAAACCTCCCTCTTGAAACCCTCCAAGAATCGCCCAAACCAAGAGAAAATGAAAGAAAATGGGCCAAATCCCGTCTTTAAATAAACACACTGCCCAGCAATTCCTCGCACTTACGGTCACTTGACCGCTTCTGCGGTTTCATAGGTGCAGATAAATACCGCTTCTGCGGTCCTCCATCGGATCCCTCGATTCCGCATCTACGATCGCCGTCCGCTTCTGCACCTTCGCTTATGCGGAACTCGGCCGCATCTACGCTCCAAGTCTTCTCCAGCCTAAGCCGCTTCTGTGACCCTCATAGCCGCTTCTGCGGCTCCGCACCTGCGGCCCTAACCTCGCAGCTGCGGTTACACCAGAAGATAGCAGCCTCAACTCCTCCATAAGGCCAAACTACATCCGTTGACCATCCCGAATCCACCAGAGGTCCCGTCCAATCACACCAGCCAGTTCCAAAACTTAAGGTGGACTTGCTTGAGGCCTCAAATCACATCAGAAAACACAAAAACCATGAATTGCACTCCAATTCAAGCTTAATGAACTTTAGAACTTCAAACTTCTTTGATGCTGAAACCTATCAAATCACATTCGATTGACCTCAAATTTTGCACACAAGTCACATTCAACATTACGGACCAACTCCAACTTTCGGAAGCGGAATCCGACCCCGATATCAAAAAGTCCACTTCCGGTCAAACTTCTCAAAAACCTTTAAATTTCTAGCTTTCGCCAAACGACTCCAAAATGACCTACGGACCTCAAAATCCACTTCCGGACGCGCTCCCAATACCAGAATCACCATACGGAGCTATTCCCGAACTCGGAATCCCAAACGGACATCGATAACATTGAAAACACCTCAACCAAAATTCATGATATTCTTCCAAAATGCCAACTTCTTCAATAGGTGCCGAAATGCTCCCGGTTCATCAAAAACCTGATCCTGACATACGCCCAAGTTCAAAATTATCATACGAACCTGTTGGAACCTTCAAATCCCAATTATGAGGTTGTTTACTCAAAGTCTATCCTTAGTCAGAATTTTCCAACTTAAAGCTTCCAAAATGAGAATTCTCTTTCCCAATCAACTCCGAACTTTCAAAATTCCAATTTCGACCACGCGTATAATTAGTAATACTTGAAGTAAAGCTACTTATGGCCTCAAACTACCGAATGATGCGCTAGTGCTCAAAACGACCGGTCGGGTCATTACACTTATCATTTTTCTAAAATGTTAGATAAATGTTTTTATTGGCAACTGATTTCTAATTTTTTTTTATTTTTGTAATGGATGGAAAAACACACACAGACAAAATATTTTATCTGCACAATTCAGTAACTTTCTAGGAATATGGTGATAAAAGTAAGGGGAAGCAAAGGGTGGGAATGACGATGTATCAATTGCAGGGGCAGATCCACCCTTATGGGTGGGGGTGGTGTGGCACCCGCTCGGTTGTTCAACTAATCATATATTTATGTAAAAAATTAAACTAGGTTAAATATATGATCCTGCCACCCCCATTCGCAAACTAGACAAGGTGCCATGACTGGTAGTCCTTTTTGAAAGCTTTTCTCGTGTGTAAAATTCAAGTTCAAGTTTATATTAGACCTTGTCTGACTTTCCCTTTTCGTTGTGCTTTTTATTTCTTTTGTCCCAGTCATTTTCCTTTTTGGCTACCTCCCAATTTCCTATTTGTCGTTTATTATTTTTATATTTGTTCCTCTATTCCATTACTTTATCTGGGATACTTAGCAAGAACACTAAAAAAAGCCTCCAATATTTAAAAAATTCATAATATAAGCATTTCTCTTAATCTCAAATCTTTTAGTTTTCGTCTTTCAAAATTAAAAAACTTGGGTCTTGATATTTAGGTTGAGATCAAAATTAATTTATAATTTCTTTTTTTTATTATAACATTAAAATTTGTGTTATTATATGATTGTTAAATACAATTTAAATCTCTTTAGTATTAAATTATGATGAACATTTCGCAAGCATTAGATTTATGATTTTAAGTTTTGAGATCTTGTAGTTTATCTAGTTATGCATTTACTTATGGGGTATAATTTTTCTATTGAAGATGTTTTTGTTTTTATTTTTGTTATTCTGATCGGCGGAGTTCCCTTATTAAAGATTTTATTTTACTTGTGCAAATTTATTTTTAGCATACAAAAAACAATGTGGCTCCCTAGTAAAAATATTGATTTTACTTGTATTATTAATAATAAAAGTGTGATTCCTTCTTTAAAATGCTAATCATATTTGCTTCTTAATGTCTGAGATGTAATATTCATACGACAATAATAACATATATACCCAATGAAATTCCATAAGTAGGGTCTGGAAAATTAATGTAACTTTTATATTTGCAAATAAAATGCTTATTAAGTCCCTGAATAAACTAATAAAATGAACGGGACAAACGTTCCGAACAAACAATATATTAGTAGTTATTATTAGGTGTACAGTAAAGGAAAGTTTGGCACCCGCCACCTTTAAATCCTAGATCCGCCTCTAAATTTAATTGGACGCTGGATTTAAATTTTTGGAAGAGTTGAGCTGTATGTGTTTCTTGTTGAAAGTATTTTTTAGAACATTATTGAAAAGCTGGTACGTGAAGCAAGAGCTACAAACCCCATTGAAGAAAGCTTTAAAGCTTAGCTCGAAAATTTGGTTTTCGAAAATGTGAACTATTCTAGTGGGTGTTATTGTGTTTTGTTAGAGATCTCTTGGGGAGCTTAAATCTCAAAATTATAACAAATTTGGTGAAGATTCAAAGAAGTTGGGTTGGAAATTTTGAGCAAATAACAATAAAGATGAAGAACAATGCTGGTTTTTTTAGATTTTTGACTTCTATTGTAACGACCCCACCGGTCGTTTCTAGCCCTAGCGCGTGATTTAGTAGTTTGAGGCACTAAGCAGCTTCACTTCAGGTATTATGACTTGTATGCATGGTGGGAATTGAATTTCGGGAAGTTTGGAATTTATTGGAAAGAACATCGTCATTTCGAAAGGTTTATGTTGGCAGGATTGACTAAGACTGGATATTTGAGTAAACGACCTCGGAATTGGGATTTGAAGGTTCTAGCAGGTTCGTATGATGATTCTGAACTTGGGCGTATGCCCGCATCAGGTTTTGAATGACCCGGGAGCATTTCGGCACATATTGTGGAAGTTAGCATATTTGGAAGAATTTCATAAGTTTGGGTTGAAGTGCCTTTCAGTGTTATTGATGTCCGTTTGGGATTTCGGGTCTGGGAATAGCTCCGTATGGTGATTATGGTATTGGGAGCGCGGTCGGAAGTGAATTTGGAGGTCGTAGGTCATTTTGGAGTCATTTGGCTAAAGTTAGAAATTTGAAGGTTTTTGAGAAGTTTGATCAGAAGTGGACTTTTTGATATCGGGG
>NW_017672662.1:52766-78694 GCF_001879085.1 Nicotiana attenuata
ACTCTCATGGGAGCGGGTTGTTCGCCTCGGCAGGTTAATAAATGCATCTATGGTTCGCGCCGTTCGATCCTCGGCAGTGCACAGTTTACTTTTATGTTGGATCGGTCCTTACGCCTCGGCATTTCCTATATATGTATATATATATACTATTCTCAAGGAATCGTGCGTGACATTTGGCTAGAAGCCAATGAACATGGGAGATTTTTCCCTGTTTTGAATTATGACAACTTCCTTAATGAAATCCACCATATCTATATATGCTCCAGTTACGGAGGAAACATTCTAGATGAGAGCTTGAGTAAAATCATATTGTGGGGAATTGTATAACGTGATTATACATGCTTAATTCATATATATGTTCTATTTCATGTTATTCACCTCTTTTCTATACCCGATATTATTGGCCACTGGTAACTGTCGGAGTCGACCCCTCGTCACTACTTCTTCGAGGTTAGACGGATACTTACTGGGTATGCGTTGTTTTTGTACTCATACTACACTTACTGTGCATTTTTGTTGCACAGGCACTTGTATCTCTAGTGGCCTAGTGGGCGTAGCAGCATGGTTGATGCGGAGACTTAGGTGAGCTGCATCTCTCGAGACGGCCCGCAGCCAGCAAAGTCTTCTTCAGATTACTGTATTTACTTTCTGTCCAAATTTGTATTTCGGACAGTTATTGTATTTCATTTGTTTCTCCTAGTGATTGCTCATGCACTTGTGACACCGGGTTCTGGGGTTATTATGGGATGTTTAATATTAAAAATTGTAAACACTTTTATTTATTCAGTGATGATTACTTTTTACTTGTTAAATTAAAGGAAATTATGGCTCCTAAAATTTTATAAATGAGAGTTAAATTAATTATTTAATGTTGGCTTGCCTGACTGAGATGTCCGGCGCCATCACGGCCTTTGATGGATTTCGGGTCGTGACAACATGGTATCAGAGCACTAGGACCATAGGTCTCACGAGTCACGAGGAAGTCTAGTAGAGTCTCGGGGATCGGTACCGAGACGTCTGTACTTATCTTCGAGAGGCTACAGGACTGTTAGGAGCACTTCCCTTCTTGATTCCTCATCGTGCGGTTTGATTCCTTTGAGGCTTATGCCTTTGTTTCTTTCCTACTCAATCTTATACGACGTAAATCACTTATTATCAATCGAGAATTGAGAAATTGTAATGGTACTATAGATGTGGTGCGATATGTTTCTTCCTGCGTGGTTGTTGGGGCTATTGTCGTCGCCTTGTGGAAGGATATTCTGTCGTTTCAGCTTAGTAGCTGTACTTCTGAGATCTTTGAGGCTATGCACAGGTTGCTATGATGCTTATGAACGGTTATCGCGTAAATTGATGTGATGGTAGGATGCTTGCCCATGTGTCGGTGCAGTGAGTGACTTGAAAGAAGGTTTGCTCAGAGCACGATTCATAGGTTCAGTGTTTTATTTCTGGCCGAGGGAGGACAATCGGACTATGAAGGAGTCGCTTGTTCTGAAGAAGGATAAAACATGACTTTGGATTGGAGGGTATTGTCGCACATTTAGTTGATGTCCAGGAGGAGTGAATGGGCTTGTACAACTAGCGAACGAGCATGGGCTCAGGTTGGGATGAGGATTTCGTAGTAATTGTGCAGTACAGCATCGTTGGGAGATGCCGGCATGTAATTTCCACCAGTGGATTATCTCCTGTGAGCATATCAGCGGTCGCGTGGTGTTGACAAAGTTTATGCGAAGGATTTCACAGGCTATCCAGTAAAAAGTCGAATATGTGAATGTTGCTAGAGATTCAGAGTGTTCATGGCAGGTCGAACAAAAGGATTTCGAGGAAGTTTGCGGGTTGGTTGTGCAAGATCATGTCAACAGTGAAGAAAGAATCTTGGTGGGTTCTAGAGTTGTATAATGGTGGCTTCTAGCTAAGTAGGAGAGTCCCACCTCCTACGATTGGGTGCATGGTTATCTACTTGTGAGGTTTCTGGCTATCGGCGCAATGGCGAGTTATTTCAGCTAAGTAATAGAATATAAGTGGTAATTTGAGCAAATGATTTGAGAGATATGTGCCATAAATGCCTTATCGATTCTTGTTCGGGCTTTGGGGAGACTCAAGATTTCTGCTTGTATGGAGGTGATTTATAAGGAAGTGATTCAATCAGGTGCTCCATGGAGATGGGTGTCCATGTTCCATCGGAGCCTTGGAATTGATTATATTCGGGACCAAGCGAGAGTGGGTGGCTCTCAATAACGGTCCTACTGAATTCAAAGGTTAAAATTCGGTGCCTAATGATTTCGAGCCCGCAGTATGGTTAAAAATCGAGCTTTTGTAGCAGAATATGATAAGAGGCTCGGAATGATCTATGATGTCTTAGACTTGTAGTGTAGCATTGGGAGGAAAAAGAGAAAAAGGCTTCAGATTCATAAGGAATTATCAGAATGGGTGTATCAGTTGAAGATGCGAATGTGCGTGCAAGGAAATGAATGTAGGCTCTCCTTGATCCAATTTTAAATTTGGAATCTTCCATAGCCTAACAACGTGATATCCCTAGTCAACCCATTTGAGCCTAAGCCCTTTTTCTTTCAATAACCACGTTACAAGACTTTAGCCGTTTTGTAATGATCCTCTCTTGGCACTCGATCTTTCCTTAGCATTCTTGAGAAACAATTGGCAAAAACATAAGTTTGGGGGAGGGACGAGGAGTTTGAAAGTGATATAAAGGTACAAAGAAGAGAAAGAAATGAAGAAAAGGGAAGGCAAAGATAAGAAAGAAAGAACAAAGAGAAAAATGCCAAAAAGAAAGTGAATAAAGTGAAGAGTTGAAGGAATTCAAAAGAAACAATGATGGAAGGCATGAAGTAAATAGAAAAGGAGAAAAATAGGAAAAAGAAATTGACTTAAAGAGTCGACAAAGTATGAGCCAAAAAGAGAAAATGGAGTGCTTTAGGAAATATGAACCTATTCTATTTCATCCATTCCTACCTTGATCCAAAAAGCCTTCATTACATCCCGGAAAAGCCCTACATGATTTCAGGTTGAGTGAGCTTGCATTAGTGGTGATTTACATAAGAGGCAAGCTTATGGTACTTAGAGCCGGACTTGTGACATTCTTTTGAGAGAGATGAGCGAACTTTTCACAATCCTTGCTTCAACTGTTGCATTCTAAAGTGAGATTTGCTAACGAAGAGCAAAAGAGGAGGGGTTTGGGATCCACAATGACCTACGTGAAAGAGCGAGTTTCCTTGATGAATAAAGTCAACTCTTGATGCTCTAGTGTCACATTAGAACTATTGTACTCAAACAGTCAAATCTTTGCATTGTTGATGGTTCACCTTAGGCCAGCAGAAATATCCCCTTTTCTAGTGGATGTGGGAATTGCCTTAATTGTTTGAGGACAAGAAAAAGCTTAAGTTTGGGGGAGTTGATAAGTAGGGATTTTGACTACTTATTTGCTCTCTTTTACTTGCATTTTAGCTCAAAAATGCTCAAAGGTATTCCTGAGAACTAATGAAATGTGCTTTCGTGCAGGAATATTGGGAAACGAGCCAAAGAAGTCAAAATCAACTCATAAAGGAGTCAAAAGTGGACAAGAACCAAAACAAGGCAAATAGGCCAACAGTACGGACCACACACGTGCGTCCGCAAAACAAGGAAAGAACAATGTCAGTGGTTCTTCAGAGGATGCGGGCCGCATAATTATAGTGCGGCCGCAGAAGAGGAGATTCAGAGAGTTAGTTTTTGTGCCAGTTGAAGATATCCGGACCAAACCATAATTGTGCGGCCGCAGGATAACAAATGCGGCCGTACTCACAATTATGTGATCCACAGAAGACAAGGATCAGAGAGATAGGATTTTGGAATCAAGGAAGAATGCGGACCGCACCATTTTTGTGCAGCCACATAACCAAGAGCGCGGCCACATAAAAAATTGTGCGGTTCGCAGAAGGCCAGCAAAATCCAGAGCTCAAGTTCAAGGAGTGCGGACCGCACTATAATTGTGTAGTCGCGGAAGAAAGAGTGCGACCACACTCAGAAAAGTGCGGTCCGTACAACCTCAGCAGGGGCATCTTTGTCAGATATTTTCAGCTTAGTATAAATATAACTCTTTGTCATTTCTAGGTCAAGTTTAGTTTTGGGGAGAGCACCTAGCCATTTTCTTTACTGTTTTGAGTAATTTTGTACTAGATTAGCTTCTAAACATTAGATTTTCTTTCCCTAATCAATTATTATTCTATCTATCTTAATTCCTTCTTTAATTTCTGCATTTTACATGAGTAGCTAAATTTTTAGCTAGGTTTGTGGCCCAACCCTAGTGTGGGTACTTAATGGGTATTTGATTTAGGACTTGTTTGTGATTGGGTTAGTGATATTTAGCCTAGTTCTTGCTTGAATTCAAGAATTAATGGTTGAAAATATTGATTCATGCCTTATTGACTTCGTCTCTACTTGAGAAAGAGAAACTAAGTCTAGGAAAAATGGGCTAACAAGAATTGGGGTGAACTCAAGAAATTGATAGCCCAAATTAAATGGTCAAATCTAGAGATAGTAAGACCCGACTTGAGCATATATAAATTGTTTTGTGCAATACCCATTTGGTCTTGAGAAAGCCAAATTGGGCAAAATCACCCCAACTACCGAGAGGTATAGAGTGGGTAATTGCGTGTGATTTCTATATTACAACCTCGACTAATCAAACTTGCCCTTGAGTTTACGACCCTTTAGGTAACCACCTAGGTGGAAGTCACGACCCTAGATCCTTTATCATTTGGAAAACAACCAAAACTAAAAATATTGTGTCCTAGTTTTATAATTGCAATCAATAGCTTAAAGTAGAAATAAAAACAACAAACAAGAATGTGGAAGTGCAATTTGAGGTACATCATACAATTCACTAAATATATACCTAATCCCAACTCTAACTCCCTATGGATTCGACCACAACTTGCATTGGGTTTTTATTATTGTATCGACTGCCTCACTAACTGTAATTGTGGTGTGAGTTTGAGTGAGATCAGTCGCAATTGAGGTTAGCGGCATTGTTAATGATGAATGACTCAGGTATCTCAAATCGGCATACGATGTTGTTTTAGATGAAATTTGGTGAAGTAGTCGATGTCTACCAAGATAAAGAGGTGCCCATTTGAAACAGTGGGCTCTATAGGTCCAATCACGTCTATGCCCCAAGCGACGAATGCCCCAAGCTCTCCGTGAATTTAGAGCTTGTGACACTTCCGTATGTAGCAGATACTATCGGTTTCCATTGTCATCCAAAAGTATCCGGCTCTCAAGATCTTCTTGGCTAATATGAACCTGTTCATGTGGGGCCCTCACATTCGTACATGTATTTCTTCCAATAACCTGGTCGCCTCGATGGCATCTACACATCTCAACAAACCTAGGTCTGGGGTCCTCGTATAGAGGACTTCCCCATTAAGGAAAAAATGATTTGCGAACCTCCTGATAGCTTGCTTCAAACTATTAGAAGAATTCTCTGGGTACTCTCTGGTTGCAAGGAATCTCGTGACATCGTGGTACCATGGTTTACCATATGGCTCTTCATCTACATGGAAGCATTAGGTATGTTGATCCATGATCTCTACCTCGATAGGGTCGATGTAGTTCTTGTTTGGATGCTGAATCATGAACGATAGAGTTGCAAGGGCGTCGACGAACTCGTTTTGAATCCAGGGGACGTGCTTAAACTTAATCTTCGTGAACTTCTTGCATAGCTCTTTTACGCAGTGCAAATACAGGAGGATCTTGACATTTTTGGAAGACCACTCCCCTAGAACTTTGTGTATCAACGGGTCGTAATCCCCTTTGACCAAAAGTTCTTTGACGTTCATTTCGACTGCTATTCTGATCCCAATGATGCATGCTTCGTACTCAGCCATATTATTGGTACAACAGAATCTTATCTTAGCCGATGCTGGATAGTGCTATCCAGATTCTGATATTAGGACTGCCCCAATTCCGGATCCTTTGAAGTTTGTTGCTCCAACGGAAAACATTCTCCATCCAGGGTATGACTCTGCAATATCTTCTCCAGCGAATAATACCCCTTCATCAGTAAAATACGTAGTGAGCGGCTCGTAATCCCCATCCACTGGATTCTCTGCGAGGTGGTCGGCTAAAGTTTGCCCCTTGATAGCCTTTTGAGTTACTTACACAATGTCAAATTTGCTGAGGAGAATTTGCCATTTAGCTAGCTTTTCGGTAGGCATCGGCTTCTGAAAGATGTACTTGAGCGGGTCGAGCTGAGATATTAGATGCGTAGTGTATGCTGACATGTAATGCCTTAGTTTCTAGGTGATCCAAGTCAGAGCACAACAAGTACGTTCTATCAAAGTGTATTTGGCCTCGCATGGTGTGAAAATTTTACTTAAGTAGCAGATGGCCTGCTCCTTTCTCTCGGTTTCGTCATGCTGTCCCAACACACATCCGAAGGCGTTATCCATGATTGACAGTAGAGTAACAATGGCTTGCCGGGCTCGGGGGGACCAACACTGGTGGATTTGATTAATACTCTTTAGTTATGGCGAAGGCTTTCTGACACTCCTCTGTCCATTTTGTGGCAGCATCCTTCTTTAGCAGCTTGAGAATGGGTTCATGGATTACCGTGGACTGGGCTGTGAAATGACTGATGTAATTAAATCTACCTAGGAAACTGATCACATCTTTCTTACTCTTTGGTGGTGGCAATTCCTTAATGGCCTTGATTTTTGATAAGTCCAGTTCTATCCCTTTTTCTGCTTATGATGAAGCCTAACAATTTTCTAGCAGGGACTCCGAACGCATATTTTGTCGGGTTCAATTTCAAGCTATACTAGGCGCTCGAAAAAATTTCTTCAAATCATCCAATTGTCATGAACTCTTTCGAGACTTGATGATACATCATCCACATATACTTCGATCTCCTTATGAATCATGTTTTGAAAAAGGGTCTTCATGGCCCTCATGTGAGTGGCATCGGGGTTTTTGAGACCGAACGACATGACTCTATAGAAGTAAACTCCCCAAGGTGTGGTGAAGGTTGTCTGTTATGCATCTTTCTCATGCATCGAGATCTGGTGGTATCCAGCGAAACAATCCACGAACGACTGTGGTTCATTCTTCGCGCAGTTATCGATGTGGATGTGGATATTTGGTAAAGGGAAGTCGTCCTTTGGACTAGCCTTGTTAAGATCTTTGTAATTCATACATATCCTGATCTTCCAATCTTTATTGGGTACTAGGACGATATTGCCAACCTGCTGGGGTAATTGGTGACCCTTACTGATGTGCCGGAGAATTTCGGCACATTTCAATACTAACTGCTTAGATTTTAGCTTATTTTAGATGCAATTATCTCCTTTATTTATGTAATTTTAGTGTTTTTGCAGTACATGAGGTTTAAGGACCCAAGATCATGGAAATGGAAGCAAAAAGTAACAAAAAGATAAGAAAAGAGCATAACAGCATCGCAAAGGAAGAAATGCGGTCGCATAATGATCATGCGGACCGCATAATTGACACCGAGATCGCAGATCACAACAGACTACTGAGCAAAACTTAATGTCAAGAATGCAGTCCATTCTGCGACCGCAGAACCTGTCTGGGAGCCACAATGTAGACCGCAAACCAACCATCAAGGCTGCTGAATGAAGAAAGTGCGACGAAAATGCGATCGCATTCCTACAATGCGGATCGCATAACAAGAATGCGGTGAAGGCCTGGAACTTAGGGTTTCAATCTGCGATGAAGATGACCAAAATGCAAACCGCATGTTCTCTCTGCGATAGAAATGCGGTCGCATATCTGACCTGAAAAGGCAATTTTGTCTGTTTTTTGTCGCGATTTTCAGCACACTATAAATAGATTTATTAGGTTTTTGTGGGCTCATCTTGTCTAGTTTTTGAGCTACATTCCAAGACTTAAATATTCTTCACTTTTGGCATCGTTTGGGTCGAGAATCTTCACTTTGTAAGTTTTATGGCATTTATTATTCTCTTGGTTTTGTATTGTAGTATGAGTAGCTAACTCTAAATACTAAGGTTGTGGACCCTAAATGAGTGTTATGTTAATGGGTGTTTAACATTGAATATATATATAATGGTTGGTTGATATTTATTTACTTCTCATTCTTCATTTATTGTTGGTGGTTGCAAACATTAACAAGTGCCATTAAATTCTTTCTTTGCTTGGGAAAGTGGGTTAGAATTTGGTAGAAGTAAATATCAAAGACTCAAGGCTTTAAACCTTGTTTAATAAAATCGCTTAGGAATAAGTGGGTTTTATTTGGCATATATTGATTGTTATTAATTGCAACTCTTTTACATTTGGCAAAATTATAAAGAGGAAATACTACCCAACTATTGGGAAATATTGGGTAGTCACTTAGACATCAATTGCATATCAAAAGGACCTTCCATTAGAAATATATCATATTAACACCGATAGCATTACACTTCATTAAAGGGGACACAACCTTGGTTGCTTTAATCCAGTTAATTACACTCTCAATATTCCAACATGTTGTTACTTCAAAACAAACTCAATCCATACTCTTGTTACTATTAATTCAAACTCTTGTTACCGTTAACTGAATAGAATTACGACTTTAGTCGAGCAACACACTATTCGAGTAACCTTTTCACACCTATTCCCTGTGGGATTCGACCCCAACCTTGTTGGGTTATTATATTTGACATCGATCGCCTTACACTATTTCTTAAAGTGCAATTTGAGCGTATCACTTACCACATTTGCCTCTATCTGCTTGATTATTTCCTCCTTTATCCCAGACTCAAATTGGGCTTGAATTTTGTGGGTTTTTGCTTGACCAGCGGTCTGGCGGGATCGGTAGGCAGTCAATGAAAGAAAATTTTAGTACTTAATCCAGGCATGCCATCATATGACCATGCGAACACATCGATGTATTGTCGGAGAAGCTCAACAAGCTTTTCCCTTTGCTCGACTTCTAGATGAATGCTAATTCTGGTTTCTTTCACATCTTCTTTCCTTTTGAGATTGATCACTTCCGTTTCTCCGAGGTTGGGCTTTTTTTGACTCTCCAACTGTTCGATCTCTTGTGAGAGATTTCCTAGCATCATACTCTCGTCGTATTCCTCGTAATCTGGGTCGTTTCGCTCGATGGTTTTGTTACATGTCACAATCGCGGAATGCGAGTTTTTATCATTTCTATTACTAAAAACAAAAAATAAGTATAAATGAAGCGTTAAATAAAGTTGCAACACTTTAAGAAAATGATTCTTTTTATCTCATAAAAAGAGGAACGTCCAAGCTTTCAAAAGAGGAAAATGATAAAAAGGTACAGATACGGTGCAGGCCTCAATTATTATACGCTTTTCAAAAGAAAACTTTTACAATTCCACACTACCAAGATTCCCGGCGAACCAAAGATGGACTGGCGGTCCTATTCCCCAGCCCTTCTCCTTGTTCGACAATCCTGATGGTCAGTCTCTTGATGTTTGTTCCTTCATAGCATTCTTCAATCATAGCCACGAACAGCCTTCCCATTCCTTCAATGATATTATCTTCTAGTGCTAAACTTTGCCCCGTACCCGAAACATGCTCTGGAACAAAAGCCTTTTTCCCAGAGCTACCGGTATGAGTTTTCCCCATTGGAGGCTGATATCCTATGCCGACTCTTCCTTTCTTCCCATTTAGCTCAATTGGCTTTGTAATCCCCTCTGACCTAGTTCCTATCCCAGTTCCTAGTCTATATCCATATTTCATCATCTCCCTCATGGCCATCTTAGATCTATACGGAGACTGCATTCCCAAGTTTTGTTCAGTCTCTTCTATTTCGATGGTCTGCATGATTTTACATGAAAAGAAACTCCGTCTAGCCCTTCAATGAACGAGACGACGTGCTCTAAATAAGCCGATTATCCCCATTCGCATGGACCACAATCTCCTGACATCCCCTCTCAAATTTCATACATTGGTGTAGGGTGGATGGGACGGCCCCTGCCATGCGTATCTAAGGTCTTCCTAGTAGCAAGTTGTATGAAGAGGAGATATTCATTGCTTGAAATAATATGGGATTCAACTGGTCCGATCTGCAAAGCCAAATAAATTTCTCCAATAACATCCTTCTGTGAACCATCAAAAGCTCTTACCCTCACATGGTTTTCCTTGACTTCCCTCATATGGATTCCCAACTCCCGCAGAGTAGAGAGCAGACAGAGGTTGACTCCTGACCCTCCATCAACCAGTACCCGGGACACCAGCTTGTCCACATATTTGATAGGGATATAATGATCTTTGCTGTGAATCACGCATTAGATAAGAAGCTAATCTTTTCTCAAAGTGATCGTATTTGCTTCAACCATTTTCCTAATTATTGAAGTCAGTACCTCACTGGTGGTGTTGCTTGGCACACTTACCCCACTTAGTACTTTAATCAGGTCATCCTTATGACTGTTACAGCTCATTATCAAGTCCATGATTGATATTTCCGCTGGAGTTTTCATCAGATGATCCTCCACGGAGTACTTTTTGGTCGACATTCTCTTCCAATGTTTTGCTGCTTCGGGGTCTGTTATGTTCCTTCTTTGAATCTGCTCTCTTCACAAATTCCCTTGATTTGCATCCTCAGGAGCGTAACATCTCCCTGACCTAGTCATACCGTGGACTGCTGCAGAGTCTATTATCTTGGCCTTCCCCTTTTGCTGGTATGTCCACAGGTCAGTTTTGTATTCCCGAATCTCTTCATCCCCTGTAGCAACGACAGGTTGTGGCTGATATGTCCGAACCGTCCCCGTGGGTCTTATTTGTACTGTGATCATCGGCCTCTGCATTTCCTATTGTGACAATAGTTCCTTTCAAATCATATTCTTTGTCCAAGTTACTCATCTTGACCCCCTGATTCCGGTGATTTGGCAGCTGTCAGCGATTCACAATGGGCAGAGCCAGAGTGCACTGATGGCTCCACTCTTGATCGGTGTTTTAATTTAATTTTTCAAATTAAAACAATCTTTAGTATCATGCCCAAGCATGCTTGAATGGTACACGCACCATTTGGTTGCATCAAAGTACTTTGAAGGATACTTAGGAACCCTTCCTTCAACTGGATATATCAATCCTTCTCTCCTTAATCTTTCAAATCGAGGTATAATTTATGGGACCCCTCTCTTCGAAATTGGGACAAGGGCGTGGTTCATAAGTGGGTCGATTTTGGTGAGTGTTGGTTTGGACAGGAGCATAGGGTCCTTGTGGATTCGGGTTATTATGGGCTCGAAGGGGGTTATTTGAGGTTGGGGGTGGTAATATGGCTGGGTACTATAGGCTAAAGCTTAAGCAGATGGTGGTGAATGATCGTTCGGGGAATAAGAATTGTTTCCATGATGTCGGCTTGATTGATAGTAAGGGATGACTCCTGAGACTTCTTCTTTTTTCTTCTTTCCACTACCGATTGACCCTTATTGGATTGCCTTGCTGGCCGTTTGCAGTGCTGCCATGGATAGTACTTTGCTAGAGTTTATACCTTCTTCTAAGAAATCTCCCATCTTGACCAGTTAGGGGAATTTCGGTCCAATCATACCCATCATTTTCAAATTATATCCCTTCATGGGCTTAGATGAAATACTTGGTTAATTCACTGTCGTCTAACGGAGGTTGTGCCCTGGCGGTTTTTGACCTCCACCGACGTGCATATTTTTAGAATGACTCGAACGACTTCTTTTGCAGGTTTACTAGTGCGAACCTATCTGGAGTGATCTCTGTGTTGAATCGAAAGCGATTCATGAAATCTTCCACAAAGTTCTGCCATGTTTTCCAGTTTCGCAGATCTTGTCGATTATACCAGGTAAGTGCTTCTCCCGTCAGGCTTCTAATGAACAACTTCATTTTCAACTTCTTATTCCTTCCCACTCCACCTAACTTGTCATAATATTCCCTCAAATGTGGTGAGGATCACCGCCCAGTCGAATATATAAAACTTTGAAGGATTATACCCTACTAGCATATCCATATCCGGATCGATAAAAAGATCGACGTAGTCCGAACTTTCAATTCCCCGAGCGACTTGGAGGTTCTTCATTTGTTTTCTCAAGATTTTTAGCTGCTCAGACACTGACTCCTCTTTCTTACGTTTAGCTTCCTTTTCCATCTCATTCTAATGGTCAATCTCATAAGGCACCTTAATTATGACAGGCGCTGTAAAGGTAGATTCGGAAACGGTATTTACATGTGGAACATATTGTCCGTGGTTGACGGTATGTGCTAATTTGGGTGAGATGTAAAAGTAACTTCGTCACGAGGATGGGTGTGAGTTTTATTAGTGGTACCAGGCAGGTTTTGGGGTATTTGAATGTACTGTGGTACGTACGAAGTGTGAATAGGGGGATTTGGTGGATTTGCGGGTGCTACTGGAGGTATGACTTGGATGGTGGGTGTTCAAGTCGGGGTGTTGTTGGTTTGGCTTGATATGGAAGGAAAGTGGCCAGGGATTGAATCCAAAGAAGGAAAGCGAGGTGGTTGAGGGAGCGTTGTCACGACCAGATGTTCTAGTTCCCTGATATGTTGTACTTCCTCCCGTAAAGACTCTATCTCCTGGGCCATCCTGGCCACGTGTTCATCATTCCTTATATCGTCCTTCTCTCTTGATCGCCCCAGGCTTTCTTCGGTCGGGTTTTCTGTAGCGGTCATCTTCCCGTTTGATCTTAAGTTGTACGGTGGTTCTGCCAGTTTTGGGTCGACGCAAACAAACTTTCTTTTGGGGATTAATAATAAAATAAGAAACGAAAAAGAAAGAAAAAGAAAAAGAATTCAATTTCTTCATTTATATAAGCAGAAGATTACACAGCGCAATTAGTTTACGTATTCAAGAAAGCGTGTTTTCCTAGAATTCGTGAAACCTCTCATTTCCGAAGGTGGGCCTTAATCGCAAATGTTTGACAAACAATTAGACTTGACACATTAAGATCCGAAGCAAGTTTTGTTTTCATTGATAATGTTTGGATTGAGATAAGTGGGAACAGATGTTACATCACTATTCGTGATATTCATAGAACTTCATGGGCATGAACAACTTGCCCTTAGGGAAAATTAAGAAAACTGGGGATAAAGATACAAAGTGGGAAAGATGGGGAAATCAACAACCTTCTAGTAACTATCCCCAGAATCATTCCCCATCCCCTGTTCTTCTTCAGGCCCTTCCTTCGGATCTTCTTCAAACTCCTCTTCGTCATCGTTGAACTCAGACTCTTCTCCTATATCTCCCTCCGGCTCTGTCTCAGATTCTATCTTGATGCACTCCACCACCCAGTCATCGTCATTAGCAGGTGGCAACATGTAATAGATGGATCCAAGGACCACTTGACGGTGCATCGAGGTAGTAAAAAGGTAATGTGGCAGAATCACACAGTAGATTTGCAAAGCAGCCGGTGCATCTTCCAGCCATGCTATACTCTCTCTGCTTGGTTGGTCTAGCTCATCTTCCTCGTTGATCCAGACATAATATTCCTATCACGACCGCGACGGGCACCCGATACCTTACCAAACCGAGTACCAACATAACGTATCTTTTCATGTCATACTATCATAGATAACTGAGCTGGAAGGCTGCCGTGAGTTAAGTAGAATACAACATGTGATACCAATTTATACATAAGACATACGGGCCTATAAGACCAAAATAACCACTCGTATACTAAACATAGGCCGACAAGCCATACAATCTTTTACGTACATGACATCTGTCTACAAGCCTCTAAGAATACATAATTTTAATAAAGGTCGGGACAGAGTCCCGCCATACCAAACAGTACACGTCTAAATCATACTAACCAAACAAGCAACTCCGAAGCAAATGGAGGGCACCAACATCTTCTACTGAGCTGATAGCCTACTTGGAGGGCTATCGACCTGTCTATCGGGACAAGCGGGCATGAAACACAGCTTCCCCAGGCAAAACGGACATCAGTACGAATAATGTACCGAGTATGTAAGGCACATAAATAAGTACATAACAGACATGGAAGAAATATAGAGTAAATAACTCAACTTATCAGTCTGGAAAACATTGTAAATCATGAAATACTTATAGTGTCATGCATATGCGTATGAATGTCATGTCGTGCATAGGTACATGTTTCATAACATCATCAGCCTCTGAGGGCATCCCATCATATTATCTCGGCCACTGTGGGCAAAATCATCAACGTATACCAGCTGATCAGGTGGTGGTGCGTATATAACACCGTAACTTTTTCACATATCCCGTATACATATAATATACATATATACGCGTATATAATGCCATCTAGTCATGGGTCAATGTACGTAAATGCAATGCATGAGAAGTACGTTTATAAAATCTTTCGGAATGTGATAAGACCATTATGTCTTTAACTAATATCATGAAGTAAACTTTTTCAACTTACGTATTTTTCTGAGACCCATGAACAGAGGATAAAATAATAGGACACATGGGAATTCAAGAACGTAGGCATTCCTAATACTTGTATGAGTAGAGTCATTTGTGGAAGTTGTGCATTTGCTCGTTTTGTTTGTATCGTATGGATCATGTCAAAAGAAAGAAGGGATAATCTTAACATACCTAAACCGATTTTCTTGAGAAAGATTGTACCGTATTCCCTTATAATTATAAAATCACACAACAATAACACAAATCCAACGCCTACAGAGTGATTCATCATGTGTTATTTAGTATTGGAGTAGGAAAATATTATGATTTCCTCCATGAGATCTAACGTGAGTTCTTAATGGAAAGAACTATTTACTTGAATCTCTTGAAAATCTAAGAGACCAAATGAAGTAAATTGGTCACACATCTCTTAAGTGTGTTTGAATGGGTGTGGGCCCACTTCAAGTGGTGACTAAGCCACTTTAATTGACCAAATATGACATCTTGCAAGACTTATAAGAGTCATATTAATTGCAACATTTTGCTGCCACGTTTTCAAGGTTATCCAAAAGATTATAATAAGTCATCCACTCATTTCTTAATAACTTGTTAATTTCCAATTAACAAATACCCCACATAATTAAAAATTATTTCAACTTACTTAAAATACTACTTACTTTTAACACAACTCATACACCTTACTATCATGGTCATGTAGTACCTTGTATGGCACTATTCCATAAATATCGGGTATTAACGCTCGGCCCGTATATTATCCCAACATGCCAAACTTGGACGAAAATTCATTTTCTTTGACTTGCTTCCCTCTCATCTTTACGAATTTACTCATCACTTGTGAAATAGCATAATCCTTATAATCTCCTAATAATCTTTTCCTTGGACTGATGTCAATTACCTTACGACAAATTCAACGTAAAATACTACTGGGTGCAACATCGTCGTAATTTAATACTGCAAAGCGTAATATCATCGTAATGTAATACTGCAAGTGTAACATCATCGTAATATAATACTGCAGGATGTAACATCATCGCAATATAATACTGCATGATGTAACACTATCGTAATATAATACTGCGGGACGTAATATCGACTTAATATTGCGGGGCGTAACATCATTACCCCCTTTGGAACATTCGTCCTTGAATGTTGACCGATGCTCTTATCATTTTCATAACTTATAGCTCTTGTGAATACCTTAAGGCTCTCCTTGCCATTTAGGCAATTGTTCTATGAATAAATCCAAAGGCCAGGGCATTCCCCCCTTTAGGCCCCTTTCTCATGCAACGAATTGTGGCCTGAATCCTTCCAATCTCGTATCTGTTGCTACCTTCTTTCATGCAGCCTATACGACTCTAACCTTGTAAGTACGCCCATGCGATCCTCTCTCCTTTTTCCTCCAGCTTTTAGCCAATCTTTAGGCCTCACTTTGTGAACATATACAGAGCTTGGTGAGATGTTCCTCTGGGCATCTATAATTATACTAAAGTTCTTTGCTCGATACATTGTCGAATTTACGAATATTGCTATATCTTATTTCATAGACTCGATTATCCCTTCGTATGACTTTACTGCATCTAAGTAGGTTAGTATACCATCTCTCTTACTTCGATTTGTCGTTACTGAGGTCTGCGACCAAACTCCAGGTTACTTTTGTTGCTTATCCTATATGCATAAGGCTAAGTCCTTTAATGCTTCCTCATTACTGTTCATCTTCAGAATGACGACTTAATCGCAGCTCGTACTTTGTGACTTTTGTCTATCCATTATGATTCGCCTCAATATTGATCTACAATATACCATTGATAAGTTGAAACTTCTTACGTAATACCTTGCCACTAGGGCTTACGTTGCATCAACAAATATTTGAAGTGATTTCCATAATCGTATTTCATAGCATCCAAATCTGATTCACCCTACGTGGGTATTTTAATCCTGTGCAACTCATGAAATCCCCCTCTTTTTTTTTCAAATCATTAGTGAATCGAAGGCCCAAATGTCATCCTTTACTTATCACAATTACACCCTTATTCCATTAACTGGGCAACATTCCATTTCTTCTAAATACTATTAGTCTTAGACTCCTTTGAGTTCATTCAGGCTATACTGAACTTTCTATAACTTAAATAAACCATTAGCTCTCTTGTTTTCATGGACATAATCCCATGGACTTATCCATTCTCGTCACCTTTTCATTTGTCTTTCCTTATCCTTACTTATGTCTTCTTAAAACTTTGTCGCTCTACCATACTTTACCTTGCAACCTATGCATATCCATTTATAATACTCGCAACCTTCCTTCAACTTGCTTGCACCATAGATTTCCTTATGTTATTCTGGAACGTCAAGCGAGACATCACATCGTCTGTAACTCTTCTCTACTCTCTTAGCTAGACCTCTCGGTACTTAGAAACCATAGGCTGGAAGACATGCCGCTGACGATGCCGCTATCATTCCTGGTTATTGAATCCTCACGCTTCTAGCCTTCTATCCAAAGTATGGACTATTCACAACCTTCTGCATTTGAGTGTCTCGCACGTTGTTCACCTTTACCTTACTTACTTAAAATCTCACATCGTATCTTCTTTCTCTTTCATAACCTCCCCTCCACATAGGTATGATTCACACCATAACTTGAAGCTCTATTATACTACTACAATCCGGTGGGAGCTTCGAAACAACATCTTATGAGGCTGTTACTTTTTAAACTGGCTTTATCGTAGCTATTATAGAATATGGCTACTGTACTATCTCTCGTGTACCTCTGATATCTAAAAGGTAATCCTACAATATTCTCAATCACGAGATCTATAGTTTTCTAGGTCTAATAGTTAGATTCCTGATTTACTTCGTTGATGTAGCTCTTTAGTTTGCTCCTCATTTTGATCAATCTTTATGTAGGCTTAAGTTATATTCCGATCTGCGGCTCCTGGTATTAGTTATTACTTTGGCCTTTCATGGGCGTTATGGAATATCTATGATACAAATTTCAACCCTTTGTCTATGACCTGGACTCAATTCCTTCTTTTAACTTATACCAGAGTCTTCCGTGGCTGTATGATTGTCAACATATATACTTCATGGGTAATACTCCAAAAATTTAAGTGCGTTCATAACGTAACTAACTCCGGATCATTGATCGAATAATTCCTATCGTTCCTTCTTAGTTTTCTTTAACGTAAGCTATTACTTTTCCTTATCTTTCTGCCCCCTTATTGCATCCATACTTAGCCTATCTTAGTGCCCACGTATGCCAGAGTTTTCGTGTAACTCATATGATCTCGAATATTACTTTTAATTTTACTTCCCGTTCATTAGCCACGGTAGGTGCCACTTTCATATGGAGTGCTTACAATGTTGTTGTGAGACTGTTGTTATAAGACCATTTCCTCTTTAGGTCACTGAGTTTAGGTTAAAGCCTTCTTCCTTATTTTCCTTAGCTTAGTCTTTCATTGTAGTACTTAGGGAGGATCCTCTGACTCTTGTAAAGCTGTGAGCTTATTACATTGTATATTCGACGGATCTTCTGATGTCCTTCCTTGCTTATACTTATCCGTAGTTAGCTCTTATGCTTTTGGGGTTGCTTCTGAACTGACATTTTGACTGTCTTCCCAGTGGCACTCTCTTTTATCCTCGTAACACTCATACGGTACCTTTAACTACCCCGACTCCTATTTGAATATCTCTCAAGTATTATAATGACATTACTGCGAGGCTGAATTCTCCATGTCAGGGTTTACTACATTTATCATGCATGATCTGCTGATTTGTCTGTAACATCTTGTCTAGTCATGACTAGGCTCTTCCTGAATCAACTACTAACTACTCCTTGGCCCATTCTCATATCCATATTCCGCGTAATCTTTCTTGGGTTATTTCCTTTGTCTTAACTTACTGCATGTACTGGCTCCTTATCTATCAACAACATCCCAGACGGGAACCCTTACTTCCTTTTCTTCACGTCATGCTTACATAATATTCTGGAATCATAGTATATATGCAACATTTGATCATCTCATCCCTTTTGCATTTTTATCGCATTCTTCCTTTATCATTCCATAGTTACTAGAACCACTTAATTCTGGCTTAATGCCACATCATTCCATATTCCCCCCTTTAGGGGAGTACTAAGAGTTGGAGCTACGACAACCTAGCTATAGATGTTTTACCTCTTCATCTTCGGCGTCCTTTTACATCATCGATGACCCTTACTCGCCTTGCGGTAATCCTTCTGTACCAAGGATAACAAAATTTCTTACTCACAATGGTGACACTTAGTGTAGCTGGCACATACATTCCCTTAAGCTTAACTTTGCTCCCATTGCTTGCTTTAGGGAAGCGTCTTCCTGAATGACCATTCTCTGAATTTCTCATCAAGCTTCTTCTGTTGTCCATTCTATTATCACCGGAATGCGATCTGAAATTCTCGTGATGCTAACTATTATCAAATCACTCAGTCCCTAATTCATGTTTAGTTTATCTTGTTCACCAGTCCATATTGATTTCTATTAATCCGGGGTCTAACTTTTTCTTCTGTTAATCACGTTAGAGTTGCGAACTTATTTCTCAAAATGAGGATATGACTTTATGGCCTATATTCTTTTATTGTCTCAAGGCCTATCATCTTTCGTCTTTTACTTCACTTGACTGTAGACTCTGTTATACTGTCATAATTTTTTTGACCTACCGTTGCCATCCATGTATCACATCTTACTCATAATGCTTCATTAACTCTCTTCTTATCTCCCGCTAATCATCTATGTCTACTGCTTTACTCTGAAAACTCGAACAAAACATTCTTTTGCTTTTCGCTCCCCTTGCTCCATCCCTTGAATCTTCGAATTGCCTAACATTCTTTCTTTACTGGGGATGGGAGCCACACTAAGGTAATATTTATTCCTTCAAGGCTTCACTGCTCATATCTTGCTTTACTAATTTAGGGTGCACCATCTAAGTGTCTCACGGGGAGATCTATTACCGCATTTGCAATATCCTTCAGAAATGTGAACAAAAGCAAACAATCCATTCACTATTTTAGGCCACTCTAACCCCATCCGGATCGTGATATCCCATCCTCTTCTTAATCTACACCTGTTAGCCCCCAATATGGTATAACTGAGATGGGTGTGGCCAATTATACATAACTCTGTTACAGTTGAGGGTAACTCACAATGCTTATATTTTTCTGCCGGAACTGTAATACTGATAATAATCATTAACTGGGTGCCTCGTACCCTTCTTTACCATGCTTCTTTTACTTGCTGAAACTTGTGTCTCCCTCCTTATTCCATTTTACCATAAGAGTGGATGGGCATTCTTACCTTAGGGATACTTATCAAGAAGCTTACACATCTTAGTATACACATGATCTGCTGAAGACCTCACATTTACTTATCATAAGCATGATGCAAAGTCGAGTTCCTCTGACTCAACTCTTCCATAGCCATATCTCTCACCAACCGTCTTTCTAGATGTAGGTATCATCGTACTATAAGTAAGATATAGATTAGGAAATTGAGTTCTTACAGCTGAGCTCTACCGCATGATCTAGAGTAGGAAGAAAGAGTGACAGTCCTAAATGCCCTGTAGCCTCCTGCTTATAAGTGTGGTGCACGACACACCCATAAACAAGACTCTACTAGACACGACTTGTAGACTCCCTAGGACAGAACTGCTGTGATACCACTTTTGTCACAACCCAAACTGATGGGCCGCGAGGGGCACCCGATACCTTACCCAACCGAGTACCAACATAACGTATCTTTTCATGTCATACTATCATAGATAACTAAGCCAGAAGGCTGCTGTGAGTTAAGTAGAATACAACATGTGATACCAATTTAAACATAAGACAACGGGCCTATAAGACCAAAATAACCACTCGTATACTGAACATAGGCCGACAAGGCCATACAATCTTTTACGTACATGACATCTGTCTACAAGCCTCTAAGAATAAATAATTTTCATAAAGGTCGGGACAGAGTCCCGCCATACCAAACAGTACACGTTTAAATCATACTAACCAAACAAGCAACTCCGAAGCAAATGGAGCGCACCAACATCTTCTACTGAGCTGGTAGCCTACTTGGAGGGCTCTCGACCTGTCTATCGGGACCTGCGGGCATGAAACGCAGCGTCCCCAGGCAAAACAGATGTCAGTACGAATAATGTACCGAGTATGTAAGGCACATAAATAAGTACATAACAGACATGGAAGAAATATAGAGTAAATAACTCAACCTGTAAGTCTTGAAAACATTGTAAATCATGAAATACTTATAGTGTCATGCATATGCGTATGAATGGCATGTCGTGTATAGGTACATGTTTCATAACATCATCAGCCTCTGAGGGCATCCATCATATCATCTCGGCCACTGTGGGCAAAATTATCAACGTATACCAGCTATCAGGTGGTGGTGCGTATATAACGCCATAACCTTTTTCCATATCCCGTATACATATTATATATATATATATATATATATATATATATATATATATATATATATATATATATATATATATATATACGCGTATATAACGCTATCTGGTCATGGGTCAACGCACATGAATGCAATGCATGAGAAGTACGTTAATAAAATCTTTCGGAATGTCATAAGACCATTATGTCTTTGAGTAATATCATGAAGTAAACTTTTTCAACTTACGTATTTTTTTGAGACCCATGAACAGAGGATAAAATAATAGGACACATGGGAATTCAAGAACGTAGGCATTTCTAGTACTTCTATGAATAGAGTCATTTGTGGAAGTTGTGCATTTGCTCATTTTGTTTGTATCGTACGGATCACGCCAAAAGAAAGAAGGAATAGCCTTAACATACCTGAACCGATTTTCTTGATAAAGATTGCACCGTATTCCCTTATAATTACAAAATCTCACAACAGTAACACAAATCCAATGCCTACTAAGTAATTCATCATGTGTTACTTGGTATTGGAGTAGGAAAATGTTATGATTTCCTTCATGAGGTCTAATGTGAGTTCTTAATGGAAAGAACTATTTACTTGAATCTCTTGAAAATCTAAGAGACCAAATAAAGTAAATTTGTCACACGTCTCTTAAGTGTGTTTGAATGGGTGTGGCCCCACTTCAAGTGGCGACTAAGCCACTTTAATGGACCAAAATATGACATCTTGCAAGACTTATAAGAGTCATATTAATTGCAACATTTTGCTGCCACGTTTTCAAGGTTATCCAAAAGATTATAATAAGTTATCCACCCATTTCTTAATAACTTGTTAATTTCCCAGTAACCAATATCCCACATAATTAAGAATTATCTCAACTTACTTAAAATACTAATTACTTTTAACACACCTTATACACCTTACTATCATGGACATGTAGTACCTTGTATGGACTAGTCCATAAATATCAGGTATTAACGCTCGACCCGTATATTATCCCAACATGCCAAACTTTGACAAAAATTCATTTTCTTTGACTTGCTTCCCCTATCATCTTTACGAATTTACTCATCACTTGTGAAATAGCATAATCCCTATAATCTCCGAATAATCTTTTCCTTGGACTGATGTCAATTACCTTACGGCAAATTCAACGTAAAATACTACTGGGTGCAACATCATCGGAATTTAATACTGCAAAGCGTAACATCATCGTAATGTAATACTGGAAGGCGTAACATCATCGTAATATAATACTGCAGGATGTAACATCATCGTAATATAATACTGCAGGATGTACCATTATCGTAATATAATACTACGGGACGTAATATCGACTTAATATTGCAGGGCGTAACAATTCCGGAGTGCACCACAGGTTTTGACCCATCGGCATTGGACCATATCGTTCCACTCTTATTGGAGCCTTCTTATCCTTTGTACTGGGATCTGGTTGTTGTACTCATCCTCATATAGCGCTGTCCTCGTCCATAGAGGCACTTCCTGTATCATCCCGAACTGTCTGAGAACCCTAGAGGTGAGAATGGTTGGATGCCCTCGAGACCTATCAGCTCAATGAAGTATTTCTGAGAAGTCCTTAAGATTGCCCTCCCTCCTAACCATGACAACTTCCAATTAATCCATTCCTCACTTAGATTTCTCAGCATTTCTCTCCACTCTTCTTGCCCATGTGGGGATACCTACTGTCTCACCCTCTTGTTGTGACTGCGGATCATGTTGTTGACGCCCACAAAGTAGTCAATGGCGGCCTCTCACTGGAAGAAATGTTATGTGACCTAGATCTGAAAGCAAGTAACAACCTTTATTGAAATCATACCCATGTGCACATGCAAACAAAGCTCTTAGAATCTCAGCTAGTACAATCGATACCAGAGTAGCTTGGAGATTACCACGGAAGGTTACCAGAACCACGGGTAATAAGTTGATGTTGATCCGACCTCTTCCCTGCGGGAAGACCAACAATTCCAATAGTACCAATGAGAAAGTGATAGGCCTGAGACTCTGCCACGTTGCTTGATCACACTGAATTTCGCCCGAATACCACTCATAGCTTTCACGATGTCCGAACCTATCGAACAGTTGATCTAGACTCACCCATCCGTCCTCGATATTTCTCAAACCTCGGTTGTTAGCCAGATACAAAGCATCTAGGAACCTATAACCGGGCATAGTGACTGGTAGTATTGGTCTCCTCCCTATAAATGACAATAAGAGGGGTTGTGCATTCAACGTTGATAGTTCATTTTATATCATAACCTTAAACCGTAGTTAGGTTCCATGTTTTCCATACAATTACAATTTTAAAGAAAGCAAGAGATCGGAGTTACAACATAGATTATAGATTATAGACCCATCCAGCACCCATACGTAACCCACACAACGTCTACGGAGCCTCTATGGATACAAAAGACAAATTATGACAACGCCGGCAACAAGGCCCCAGCTATACCTCAAAAGTGGAAGTCTACAACAAAAGATGTATAACATAATCCCTTGAAGGAAAAAGGGTCTCACCAAGACTTCGAGAGGAGGACACTCCGCTACGCGCGATCGGCACTGTCCGCTATAGAGCCACCTACATTCATTTAAAAAAATATAGCGCCCCCGTAAAAGGGATGTTAGTACCATGGAATAGTACTAGTATGTATAACTAAACACCATCTAGTTAGAAAGAACTTTCATACAAGAATAAGGAAATCACAAGTATAACTCAAAACTTTAAACGATCACCACATTATCAAATAAAAGAATCAAACAATTTTCACATCATTTTTCCATAGCTTTTAGTTTGGGGCATTTCACACTATTCATTATTGTTCACAATACCACCGCTATCTTGAGCGGAGTCCGATCTCGACCCGATCGGCTATGTTGCCTCCTTTGAGACATACACTTCAATCACAAATTTCATTTTCCCTTTTTCCGGAATTCAATATCAGCATAATACCACCATGTGTGCGGCATGGCGTCCGATCACGGCCCGATCAGCTAGGCCGTCTTACCATGGCGACGTTCCTTTCTCATTAGTCATCTCGTTTCAATCTTTATATCACATATATCAATTCGTAGGCACTTGGGGCCACAACTATCACGTCATATTTTTGGCACTAGGCCACATCCCACATCATTCCCTATTTCAATGTTAGATTTGTAATTTAAGATAATATGTGCACACAAGAGCAAATAAATTTTAAGCATAGATAAGACTTCCCGTAGGTGGCACAACAATGCAACTTCAATCTAAATTTAAGGTCCAAGCATTTCAATACATAATTCATTTTTTTGCCCCTTTCAAGTTATCAAGATAGCACGTTGATCAAGTTGAGACACATCTTTCACGCATATAAGGTTACACCACCAATTCATGTAATCAAGCAATGCAACAATTCAACTTTAATCTTACCATATTTACACAAACACCGATGAAGCTCAATTTCTAAAAGACGGGGTTTTAGCCATACATACCTCAATAAAGCTTTTCTTAATTCTTACAAAATTCTGGGACTCTTAGCACTCAGTCTATAGTATAAGAATTACAAATCGAACCAAGAATTAGAGACATGGTTAAGACTTTAGCTCGTTCAGGTATACTATCAAGCACCAAGTGTGCATTGTGATCTTAGGTCCCTTTTTGAAAGAGATTTCTTCAATGTTATACTCCAATTGTTGTGTCTTTAGTTTTCATCCTCCCCATACCCCATTATCTCTTATGCATGCAAGATTATTAGCCCTTTTTACCCAAGAACTCAATTGTTAATCACTTATCTTAAATAGAAATTTCAAAATTACAGATTATGGAACAAGTTCTTACCTTTTTAGGGTGAAGACCTAGCAACTCTCTTGACAATCTTCAAGATTTTGGGGTAAGAGTTGGGTGGGGATTAGATGAAGGTCACTCCCTCTCTCTCTAGAACTCCTTTTCTCACTCTGTTTTCAGTAAAAATAACATAGAGAAGGTCGGATGGGGTGTTTCTAATGGGATGGGGTCGGGTTTTAAAAATTAGAAAATAGGAGCCCCGACTCAGATATGCGATCGCATACTGACATGCGGCCCGCAAAATGGACCGCAGAAATGGTCCCAAAAACTGATCACACTGCCTGGGTATGCGACAAGAATGCGGTCCGCATACCTGTTCTGCGGTCGCATAATGCACCGCGGAACTGCTCCTTGCAAAAATCCCAAGGGGATTATGCGATGATTATGCGGCCCCATATCGAGTATGCGATCGCATAATTGGCCGCATAGTTGACCTCAAAATTAACCATCACACTGCTTGACTCTGCAGTGACTATGCGGTCCGCATAGCTATTATGCAACCGCATTCTGGACCGCAGAATTGAAAAATATTGTTCCTTGACTTTTTAATGCTTAGATCAGTCCAAAGGGTCCGGACCGCCACCTAATATTCAAAGGTTTACTAGGGTACCTATTTAATTACTAAAGGTCATATTCTTTATTAGTCTGCTAACCGGTGAGATTATGGGTAAGAGTTTTTGTTCTTCTAAGTGAAAGGTGTTAGGCACCCCATAAGATCTACCTGAGGTAGCTCCATAGGACTTAGACTAGATTTATGACCAATTGTTTATACTATGCTTAACTAGTTAATAAAGAGTGTGGCTTACCTAATATCATATCAAAATACCTATAAAGAAAGAGTGTAGTTTAAAGAGGTATGGGTTTATAGAAGAATCTTAGAAAAATAAAGTTAGTGTATATGTGCTTGAAAAGAGCTTTAAAAGATGTGGTGTTTGTATTTAGAAAAATATGTGAAAAGAAAGGCAAAGTTAAAACACATAGTTCCTAAAGCATGAAAATTCATATTACTCTAATGAGGTGAAGATGTTATGAAAATAGGACTAAGATATACCTTGACTTTTATATATTAGGCTTGAAGAAACCGTTTGAAAATCCTTGTTTGGGGCGGCAACACCTTGGTTTTTAGAGAGGAGTAGATNNGTACCTTTTAAGAAAATTAGGCTCGCGATTTAAGTTCTTGGTTTTTCTTTCTAGAAAGTGGGAGTTGCCGTCTCTTGTTAGGTCTTTTGGACTTACAAAATCTTAAGAAGTAGTTAGCAATGCATAGTGGATT
>NW_017672662.1:80042-109642 GCF_001879085.1 Nicotiana attenuata
AGAGATACATACAGAACCTTCATTCAACTATACATGTAGTCTTACAAAAATAGGATGAGTTTAATTCATTGTGTAATCAAGTAAACAATGTTATTAAGGGTCAAAGACAGGGGAGACACTATATCAAACAGGTTTAACTTAGCTGTATAGACTAAGATTAATATCTAGACATGATGGAGTTGCATTCAACTTGCAAAATAGTTAACATTCAAGTATTGCAGACATAACTGCAATATAATTGATGACGGATAGCCTGAGTATAACAAAACATTGCGCAAAATGATTACTGATGTTCACAGAAGTTCATCGTAATAAGACTATTTCATATTTAGAGATACAACTAACAGTTAGACGTGGATATAAAGCTTTGTGCTTTCACGTATGTTCTAGTTCGAATCATCTAACAGCAACGCAAAGTACTCAATAACAGAACTCAGAAGTTCATAGTGTGATAGGTATGAAGATTAAAATAAAACATTAGAGGAATGTCTAATGTCTAGGCAGATATGAGAAATCATTAAGGCATGTTAAATAGCTTAATTACATAGGCTGTTTGATACAGAATTGAAGTCATTAAGGTCAAATGGAAACTCAATCAATACTAAATAAAATATAATAGTTAATCAAATATCATCAACAAGTCATAGTGAACCAAAGTAAACAATTACAGACCGATAACAAACATCGTAAATGAAGAAATTAACGGAAGGACAGTAGTATGCTCATGGTTTTCAAAAGGAACAATTGAAGAGGGAGGGTGGAAGTACACTGACCTTTTCTAGGGAAGCAGACCAAACACATTTTAATCTCAGCCGTACGAAAACCAAAGCTTCAAGTTTTAAACAGTGGAAGGACCCGGAAAGCAAAGGAAAACAGAGATCAATCAGAAAGAAATTTAGGTATAAGACTTTCAGATTATTGTTAAGTCTGGTAGGTCTGGTTGATGATTATAGGTTTTTCGGGGATGTTAGGTGAAAGCAATCAAGGCTCTATTTATAGTGCTACTAATGGCTTAGGGTTTCGGCAAGATTCAAGCATAGGTAGTGAAGAATGACGACTACCAGATGATGCAAGCATATGCAAGTAAAAATCAGAGAGACGGAAGGAAATGAGTGAGATTTTTTACCCAAAAGAAGAGTTGTTGATAGTTGAATGCAAAGCCCATCGATCAAAGCTCATGTGTCCAAAGGTCATTGCAATTGACCTCTGGACCTCGAATAATCATAACAAGGCTTCAAGATATGCTCATGCATGCTTCGATTCGGCCGAGTATAAGAGAAATCTGGAGACTTGAGGTTTTACCATTTAGTCTAGGGTTTCAAATTTGGGGATTTTGAATCCAATCAGCGAAATGAAAAGCAAATCGCAGGCCTCGTAGCCTAGGGACAAAGCAGATGATTTTCTGAGTTTGGATTCGAAAGAATGAAGATAAAACAATGTCTCGATGCTAAGGTCAGAGTCTGGTACTTCAGATTTGAAGAATAAAAAGGGAAAGCTAAGCGATATTCTTGGTTAGGGAAGCAGGAGAGGACGATTTGGTGGGAGATTTCATGACCTTGCACGAATTTGTGCAAGGTCTGTTGATTGATGTTCATGAGAGCTTGAGAGAAAGGAGAGGGAAAGAGGAAAGAAAGGCGGCTGAAGGAGTAGCTAATGATTTAGGGTTAGAAGATTAGGGAGGGTCTTTAAGGGTTAAAGTTTGGAGATGGAATCTGGGCCGTTGATTATATAGATCAACGACCCTAATAATTCAAGGATTAATAATAAAACCGATGAATAATGGAGGTTGTTGGATCTTCTGATTTTAACGGTTGAGATTAAATCAAATAAGGTATTAAAATTAAAAGAAAAACGGAGATAAACGAGGGTCATTGATCTGTAGGATGGACGGTTGGGATTTGTTGTGCTTCTTTTGTGAGTGATAGAAGCGGGTGACATGTCGTGCTTCGATTGGTTCAAATGGGTTGGGCCGGGTTGCCAACTTGGAGAGAGTGGGTTGTTTGGACTGGCCATATCCGAATTTGGGCCTGATATTTGGGCTGGAGTCATTTCAAAAATAGCCATTGTGTATGAATTATTTAAGGAATTGCAATTGTTGCCAATTAGTCTTTAACCTCTTTAAAATTAATTTAATGAAAGTTAAATAATTTCCAATAAAATGTAGTAAAATCATAAATATGAAATATACTGCCAATTATTGTAATTAATGATTTATGAAATACTTCATTTTCTAAATATGACACTAATTTCAAATTATTAACATACTAGCCTATATAACTAAAATTGAGAAATAATTTGTTAAATTAATTATAAATAAAATAATTAGTACATTCAAAATTACATAAAAATACTAATACTAGGTAATTAGTTTTAAAATTAATACTTAATTAATTTGTGAAAATAGGTATTTATCGATAGAAAATACTTCCAAAACATTTAAATTATTAAGTACAGGCAAATTAATTTTAAAAAAGGGGGATCAAAATTGGTCGTCAACACGACTAACGGCCACCGGACTGGGGATTGCCGACATCTATGCGAGAAGGTAGCAACATTGGTGAAAAATGGCCATCTTAGAGAGTTCTTAGGCGACCGGTCTTAAAATAACTACGTCCGCAATCGGGATAATGCGGAACCCTCGAACAGGAGAAGATCCTCATCGTCTAACGATCAACATGATATTCGGAGGGAATGAGATTAATGGTGTAACCTTTTCAGCAGCAAAGAAGACAAAGGTATCATTAACTCATAGCAAAAGACTCCGGGAAGTCACCGAGGACGATATCACCTTCGCGGAGAAGGACATTGATGGACTCCTACTACCGCACAATGATGTCGTGGTATTTCTCTTAATGTTTTAGATTATAAAATTAAAGGTATTTTAGTTTAGCCAATATTATCCAATGGAGAGTGCTAGAACAAGACAAGCTAACCGGAAGCATCATTCCGGCAACAAATCTCATCGACGGGTTCAACATAGCAAGTGTGACAACCCGAGGGGAGATCTTGCTTCCCATAAATGCCGAAGGGATCATGATGACGACCCTGTTTGAAGGAGTAGACGGCGACATGGGCTACACCATTATTCTTGGAAGATCATGGCTACACGAGATAGTGGTTGTTCCATCAACATACTATCAACTTCTGAAATTCCCAACTCCAGAGGAAATTTAACAAATAAGAGGAGATCAACCGGCGGCAAGGGAAATAAATGCGATCACGATTTCCAGTAGTAATGGAAAGGAACATGCGGCATAGAAATTATTGGATCTGACGCTTGAACGAGTTGCATTGTTCGAGAATTTCGAGGTATTTCGAGGTACCAAAAGAAATAGATGCAACAAAATCCACAATGGAAGAGCTTGAACGAGTTGCATTGTTCGAGAATTTCTTGGAGAGGAAGTTCCACTAGGGGACAAGACAAAACCCCGAGCTCGGGTTAGGGTTTATAGAATATCTTAACTTTTGATGTTGATTGTTTCGTGTGGTCGCATGTAGATATGACAGGTATTCCGCTAGAGGTGGTCGTGAACAAGTTATGCCTGGAACCCAACATCCCTCGGGTAAGGCAGAAGAAATGACTAATTGCCAAGGCCAGAAACAGGTTTCTTAAAGAAGAGGTAACTCGATTGCTTGATATCAGTTAAATCCTAGAGTTAATGTATCCTGCCTGGCTAGCTAATGTAGTAGTAGTTCTAAAAAAGAAAAATAAATTTTGCATGTGCATAGATTATAAGGATATGAATAAGGCATGCCCAAAAGTGTCACGACTCTAATTTCCCTCCATAGGATGTCGTGATGGAACCTAGTCACTGAGACTAGGTAAGCCTAACATTTACTGAATTAAATGACAGAATTTAAGAATGAAATAGAAATTTCTATAGTAAACCCATAATCCCGTGTGCAATACAATACCCAAAACCGGTAGTACAAGTCATAAGCTCTAACGAGTTTACTAGGAAAATATTCTAAGTACAACTATTCTGGAATATAAATAGACAGTACAAGTACAATATCAGAAGGCGACTTCGAGGCCTGCGAACGCGACAGAATGTATACTTTGAGTCTCTACAGCAAAACCCGAATAGCTAACTGGTGATCAACCAACTCCGAATACCTGGATCTGCACAAAAATGTGCTGAAAGCGTAGCATGAGTACATAATAGCGGTACCCAGTAAGTATCAAGTCTAACCTCGGAGGAGTAGTGACAAGGGATAGTCAAGAAACCTACTAGACTTAACAACCTGTACAATTATGAATGTGAAACTAACATGGAAACAATGTCAATATAAAGCTAAGCGTGGTAAAGACAACAAAACAATACTCGCAATAGAACACTAGAAACAACAATTAGAGACAGGGAACAAACAAGTAATGATGTCGTAGAGTAAGTGGAACACAGTTTAAGTAAGTGGAACACAGTTTAAGTCCGGTGCAACCAATTAAAGAAAACAAGTAACAACTCAATAAGAGCAACCGCTTTCACACAAGATTTGCTCAAGGATTTCCTCGAGGTGCTTCACCTCGTAGTCACATTTCACAGGTCCTAATTCGTGAACCCTAATCACTTGGAATCTTGTGCCCACATTAGAATTTTAAGGGAGTGACAATATCTCATATCCGCATGGACAACTCACGTGCGAACAATAACAATGACTCATGATCGCATGGACAACTCACGTGCCAATAGAATAACTCTCACCAGAAGGAAAGTAAACAAATGTACATGTAAATGGTCAATAACATCAGGATTCATCTTCTTAATCGGATACGGGTGATTAATTAAGTGTGTACTTGTGCAAGTGTTCTATAACAACTCAAGTCAACAAGTAAGAGTAGAGACAATGAATGGCACATAGGAAACAATCACCACAAAATGTACACAAATATCGTCAATTAAAATGCCTCCAGGCCATCATAGGTCATCACAAGTCATTCCCCGATATAGCCCACCTTGTCTCGCCATGTTCGCAACAGTAAAGTAAATGCCCGCCTTGTCTCGCTGCACACGCATAATAATATTCCCACCTTGTCTCGCCACATGCTCAAACCCTCATATATATAGCCCGCCTTGTCACGCCGCATGTGCAAATATCAATAATAAATATTGCATTGACAACTCACGCGCGAACACCCGACAATCCTCTCAACAATACCATGTGTGCCAAAACATAACAACACAATATAATGACTTTCACCACATGTGCCCATATGCCACAACATTTCCTCAAAACAATTCCAATACCACACCGCACATAGCCCTCGGCTAAACAAAACTGAGTAGAACAATGACACGCGAGTACGACAAGTAAATCAACACAAGAACTACAAAACACAAAGAAATGGAACAACAAGATCACAATGAAAGACACCACAGGTAATAATGGTTTCAACAAGAATAACTCAACAAGGGAATAGATAATATGTAACAATGATTCCATATAAGTACAACTCGACCATAAGAGAGACAGCGTGAATCACAGATTCTAAATAAGGATAAGTCAACAATGAAAGGGATAACCAAAACTTCAATTAAGGTTAAGAAATTATTGGAAAGACCACAATAACTTCCATTAAGGTTAATCAATTGCAGAAAAGATGTCGATGCCCCCTTTTTTCTCGCGAAATCGGGTTCATGACATTGGGAGGACAACTCGTTTCCTTTTGGTAATTGGGTTTGAATTGAAGAGTCACCACCTAATGATTAAGTGCATTAGGACACTAGGAAGAATTTTGATTTAGAAAACCAGAGATTGGGTAAGGGCTCGAAATTATCCCGAGGGGAAAGTGTTAGGCACTCCTCGAGATCCACTAGTGTGGTTCCCGGCCATACTATAATTGTGACTTTAAGCGCAAACAATCAAGTAGACAAGTAAGAGTTACAAATATGAGGGGGGTTTCACATAATTGTTACAAGTAATTGAAGTTAAAAGAAGTTAAAGAAACTGGAATTTGAGAAGAAGCAGTTTTGAAATTCTAAATAAAATAAACGAGTAAAGGGAGGCGGGTCCTAGGTTTATAAATAATATGGATCACCCCACACAACAACTGGTAATGGTTTATACACGTGGTGTTATCGCGTGGTCATCATATCAATATCTACCCTTTCCAACCCCGTTAAGGTATTAAACGCGGAATGGTCTCGTATTACTTATTGCATGCTATTACCCGCCCCAATCCTATCAGTCCCGGCGGTATGTGGGACTACTAATCCTAAAGGGAAGGGGTGTGAGGTTTTATAGTTTCAAAGGACAAAATTCCAAGGCGACAATCAAAACACATATGTAGCAAATTTGGGGAAAAGCACATATCAGATAGAAAGGCTCAAACAGACCTCCTTAAAACAAAGAGAAGCATACAGTTTAGCATGTCTTACAAATACTGATTACGGTCTGATTAAACTTAAGAGTTGTGGTAGACAGATCTATTACATATTTCGGATAAGAAGCCTGAATCAGGCCTGCCTGCTGGTTGTAGTTAATAAAACCTGATTCAATTTATAAGTTTACCTTATGGCTTGCCTAGGTGTTAAACGAAAACCTATAGGCATGATATCTATTAGTTTCAGAAAAAAAAGTATGCTGATTTAGGAAAAGACGTTGTCAGTTAACCAGGAAAGGCGAGTTTTGGTAAAAGAGCGTAAATTCTGCAGACGTTAAGTATTATCGTTACTGATTTTAGCCCTATAAGCGAATGAACGATTCAGGTTGGATTGGTAGTTCCTATAGGCATGCTTTCTGGGCGTTATTGACTTTAAACACTTTTACAGGCGTAGTAAGAGTTGCAGAAATCCTATGGGCATGATATCTGAATGCTGTTAGTTTTTCATCCTATCAACAGGTTTGCTTAGTGACCAATGCAGATGCAGGATCTGGATTTCTGGTTAACTTATAGACATGGTATCTATATGTGAGATGCAGAATTCCTTATAGACATGGTATCTATATGTGAGATGCAGAATTCCTTATAGGCATGGTATCTATATGTGAGATGCAGAAATGCTTACAGACATGGTATCTATATGTGAGATGTAGAAATGCTTATAGACATGGTATCTATATGTGAGATGCAGAAATGCTTATAGACATGGTATCTATATGTGAGATGCAGAAATGCTTATAGACATGATATTTGCATGGATGCAGAGATGAAGAAAATCCTATGAGCAGGATATCTATGTGGATGTAGACATGCAAAGCTGTAAGCAGGATACATGAATACAGAAGTGTAGTAATTCCCTATGAGCATGATATCTACCCCTTTGCATGCATGGTTACCCTTCCCTTTTTCACTAATCACCCCAGAAGTTTATTACAAGAATTATTACAGTCCAAAATAAAATAAAGAAACTACATCAGGAAAAAAAAGAGAATAAAATTACAACCAAGGAGAGCCTAATTCAGGTTTCCTGCCTGAAGCATGAAGTAAACCAACTCCAAAGATCAAGATACAAAGCCTTTCTCATTTGGGGTGTGTCAGAGTTCCCTAAGAGTCTCATGGACTCCGGGCAGTGCTCACACCCAAATACATTACAGGATTGAGCCATAGTGCAGTGTGGAAAGGCCAGCCCTCAAGTGTCCAAGTTCAGAGGGAACATAAGGTCCCAAGGCATGGCTCACAGGAGGGGGGCATAACTTAGAAGCTAAGAGTGAGTGTAAGTGCATAGAAGGAATTCTGAAAAGGGAAAAAGGGAAGTGACAAAGACAGGCTAGTGGGCATACCTAGCAATAGGAAATGCTGGAACACCCCACCAGCCCGTTAGAACACATTGTTTTGGGAGTTAGGATCCCCAAAGGGATCAGGTCCAAACATGAGCAATAACTTGCGTATTGTCATGTTCTGAACTACTGCTCAAAGCACATAGAGGGAAACAGGGGTGTAGGGATTCACAGCAGAAATAGATGAAAGGAAATTAACATGCTAGTTGACATTTAACTCCATACGGACAGTAAAGTAAAAATGGATGTAAAGGCTGTAAGTAAAACACATTGGGGTGATGCTGAAACCAAAACTAGAACATACCAGTCTCAAGTAATCAAGCAAAAGAAAGCAGTAGTCTTGTAAAGACAAAGTTCAGACAAGAAGCAAGAATACCCCAAGTATGAGTTTTGGGAGATTGTAAGTGTGAAATCTGAAGTGTAAAAATGTTGAATTAACCGTGTCTATTGTGTAGAAAGGGTCGTGCCTTTTATAGTGTAGAAAGCAAGAAGAAATAGGTAAGAAAATAGTTTGAAAATCAATTACACAAGGTTTCCCTTTAATTAAGGGATCCTAATTTCAAACGGGTAAAACTAATTAAGGAAAGAGATTAATCAAACATTTTTCAAAGCCGTACAAGAGGGGTAAATACATAGAGTTTTATTTAAGGACAAGGTCTTGACAATACACGGTTGTACAATTTAAGGAAAGGCAATCAATTAACGGCCAGTAAATCATAAGGTCTGAATTTGGTATGAATGAATCTAGTCAGAGAAGGTGAAGAAAGGTTTTACTTAAGGAAAATGAGTATCAATCAATCAGACCCTAAAAAAAGATTTTGAATCCATCATAAGTTTGAAAACCTTTTTTGAGAAAGATTCATCACACATATAAAAGCATACAGACACGCTTAAACACGAAGAACTAGCATGCCAATAAGTAGAAGAGTCTAACGTAGAAGAAATTAAAAAAAAGTTCAAAATTGTATGCAAACAAAGAAGTTCAAACTTAGTTCATAGACTCAGAAATTAGTCCGAAAGAGTCCAGGATTCTCAAACAGAACCCTAGTTCAATCACATGATCAAACCTCGGCAGAACCCTCAAATTCTAGGGTTTCCAGCTCGAGTCAAGTACAGAGATGAGGAAGTAGGTAGTCAAACAGGCTCAGAGATTTCTTTCAGAAACTCATGAGAATGCGAGCAAATATTGTTGAAAGTTCAAAGCAAACAGAGTGAAGAAACTAATTCGAAACACAATGAGAGTAGAAGAAACAGTAGAGAAAACGTGCTTAAACGGGTCTCTTAAAACAAGGTAAAGTAGAAGTGAAATAGTAAACAGTTCAGAACATTGTAGAAGGATACAGTAGGCGAAGCATATTAGAACATAGTGGAAAGCAAATAGCAGAACATAGTGGGAAAGCATGTGAAAACATAGCATAGAAACACAGTAGAAGAACGAACGGAATATTGAAAACACAGTAGAAAAACATGCGTGATAACAGGAAAAACATAAGAACATAGTAGAAGAACATGTGTGATAGAAAAGAAAACATAAGAGCATAGTGGAGACAAATACACACAAAAAGGAAAAGAAAAATCGGAGAAACATTTTAAGCATTACAGAAAACCCTAAATCGAAGAGAAATGATTTTAAAAGTAATTTTTTGAAAGAAAAATTGGGGAAATCGTTCAAAAACCCAAGTAGAGCATAGATACGTAACCGATTTAAGAAAAAAATCGGAGAAAACCTCGAATAGTTAGGGTTTCAGAAGAACCCTAGAATGAGAAAGGCTTTGAAAAGGTCCGATCTTGGTCGGAAAGGTCAGAGATAGGCTCATAGGACCAGGATACGCCGGAGCAAGGCCGGCGATGACTGTGAAACTTCGAGCTGGCACGGGTCTGGATGAAGACCTTCGATGTCTAGCCTCGATTCTTCAAATGTCGAGCAGACAGGAGTAACAGGGGGTGAGTATAAGGTTACCATGGCCGGAGAAGCCATGGTTTCCGGTGGGTTTTGAGGTTGAAGACGATAGGAGACGATTAGGGTTGAGGAAGGTTCGAGAGGGTTTGACAGATGAAGGGGTTTCAAGGCGGCGTCTCTGGAGGGAAATGAATTAGGGTTGGGGTTTGGGTGAATTAAAATGGTAAGGGGGAATCGTGGACGTTGATCAAAATGATCAACGACCTGGATCAAAAGAAAACCGGGCAGGTTTTATTAACGGGTTAGGTGTCAGGTTATATGTTAGGACTTGGGCTGGACCGTTTGAAATTGAAATTGGGTTATTGGGGTGGTTGATTTTGGCTATAATTGAAATGCAAATAAGGCTATCAGTTAAATTGCCACTTTTCCCTTTTTAATTTATAAAAAATAGTAAACTGATTTTTGAAACAAATTGAAGGCACTAAATTAATTAATAATATACAATAATTAAATTAAAAATACTGGAGTAAATTTTAATATTATAAACGCTATTCAAATCTTAAAATAGGCTAAAATTGCAATAAGTGCAAATTTAGCTTAACAATACCAAATAAATTATAAAATGTGCAAAAAAATTACCTTAGCTATATATTGGTGTAAATATGAGGATAAATAAGTGAATCACCAAAAATGTTAATTTTGGGAATAATTATTAGTTTTGTACTATTAAAATAAGGCAATAAATGGGTTTAAAAATCTTTTAAAAATTAGGAAAAATACTAAAACATTTGGATACACTTATATCTGCATATATATATATATATATATATATATATATATATATAGTTGAAATTATTTTGCAGNCATATAAAAATATACAGAGAAAAATTCGGTATCAACAGCTGCCTCTTTTTACCCGGGAAGGATGAAAGAGTTCTCGGGTAAAGACATGATGGCCGATTTTGACCAAGTGAAATGGTTTGAAGAGATTGACCNAATGAAACGATTTGAAGAAGATTGACCGTGCTCTGGTTCCTGAGCTGCCTACATATCCCTGGTCTTACAGGAATCAGGCCATATGGAGTTTAAGATCCATTGGCGGAGTATGCCGATGGAGATTTTTCAAGAATGGACGCGATATTTAGGATGGTTAAAGTCTAATAGGGCTGCGGGAACCGGAGCGAGATCGCTCCTGCTGAGATGGGCGTTACTTGCCAGTTTACCTGCAAATAAACACTACAAGCATATATTGTGCATAAATTTAAACATGATGCAATTTCCCGTTGGACCATGAATGTTGTCTTCGGACGGTTAGGATGACGTCCTTAGACCATGAGGCCTTGGGCCATGAAGCATATAATAAAGGATTGGTAGGACATGAAATGATGCTCTCGGGCTATGAGAATGATGCCTCCGAACTATGATGCCTTTGAATAATGATATGCAAGAGATAAAGGGGTCCTCAGGCCATGGCATGGCATTCTCGGGCTATGCGAATGGTGCCTCCGAACAATGATGCCTTTGGACGATTAGGCGATCTTTCAGCCCATGAAATGCAATAGGTGGCGATCTTTCAGCCCATGAAATGCAATAGGTGGCGATCTTTCAGCCCATGAAAGCGTAAATAAAGTGGCGATATTTCAGCTATGTCTACTACTTTACTCTGAAAACTCGAACAAAACATTCTTTTGCTTTTGGCTCCCCTTGCTCCATCCCTTGGCTCTTCGAATTGCATAACATTCTTTCTTTACTGGGGACGGGAGCCACACTAAGGTAATATTTATTCCTTCAAGGCTTCCACTGCTCATATCTTGCTTTACTAATTTAGGGTGCACCATCTAAGTGTCTCACGGGGAGATCTATTAGCGCATTTGCAATATCCTTCGAAAATGTCAACTAAAGCGAACAATCCATTCACTATTTTGGGCCACTCTAACCCCATCCGGATCGTGATATCCCATCCTCTTCTTAATCTACACCTGTTAGCCCCCAATATGGTATAACTGAGATGGGTGTGGCTAATTATACATACCTCTGTTACTGATGAGGGTAACTCACAATGCTTATATTTTTCTACCGGAACTGTAATACTGATAATATTCATTAACTGGGTGCCTCGTACCCTTCTTCACCTTGCTTCTTTTACTTGCTGAAACTTGTGTCTCCCTCCTTATTCCTTTTTACCATAAGAGTGGATGGGCATTCTTACCTTAGGGATACTTATCATGAAGCTTACACATCTTAGTATACACATGATCTGCTGAAGACCTCACATTTACTTATCATAAGCACGATGCAAAGTCGAGTTCCTGTGACTCAACTCTTCCATAGCCATATCTCTTACCAACCGTCTTTCTAGATGTAGGTATCATCGTACTATAAGTAAGATAGAGTTTAGGAAATTGAGTTCTTACAACTGAGCTATACCGCATGATCTAGAGTAGGAAGAAAGAGTGACAGTCCTAAATGCCATGTAGCCTCCTGCTTATAAGTGTCGTGCACGACACACCCATAAACAAGACTCTACTAGACACGACTTGTAGACTCCCTAGGACAGAACTGCTGTGATACCACTTTTGTCACAACCCAAACCGATGGGCCACGAGGAGAACCCGATACCTTACCCAACCGAGTACCAACATAACGTATCTTTTCATGTCATACTATCATAGATAACTTAGCCGGAAGACTGCCTTGAGTTAAGTAGAATACAACATGTGATACCAATTTATACATAAGACATACGGGCCTATAAGACCAAAATAACCACTCGTATACTGAACATAGGCCGACAAGGCCATACAATCTTTTACGTACATGAAATCTGTCTACAAGCCTCTAAAAATACATAATTTTCATAAAGGTCGGAACGGAGTCCCGCCATACCAAACAATACACGTTTAAATCATACTAACCAAACAAGCAACTCCGAAGCAAATGGGGTGCACCAACATCTTCTACTGAGCTGATAGCCTACTTGGAGGGCTCTCGACCTGTCTATCGGGACCTGCGGGCATGAAACGCAGCATCCCCAGGCAAAAGGGATGTCAGTACGAATAATGTACCGAGTATGTAAGGCACAAAAATAAGTACATAACAGACATGGAAGAAATATAGAGTAAATAACTCAACTGTAAGTCTGGAAAACATTGTAAATCATGAAATACCTATAGTGTCATGCATATGCGTATGAATGTCATGTCTTGTATAGGTACATGTTTCGTTACGTCATCAGCCTCTGAGGGCATCCCATCATATCATCTCGGCCACTGTGGGCAAAATTATCAACGTATACCAGCTATCAGGTGGTGGTGCGTATATAACGCCGTAACCTTTTCCCATATCCCTTATACATATAATATACATATATACGCGTATATAACGCCATCTGGTCATGGGTCAATGTACGTGAATGCAACGCATGAGAAGTACGTTAATAAAATCTTTCAGAATGTCATAAGACCATTATGTCTTTGAGTAATATCATGAAGTAAACTTTTTCAACTTACGTATTTCTCTGAGACCCATGAACAGAGGATAAAATAATAGGACACATGGGAATTCAAGAACGTAAGCATTTCTAATACATCTATGAATAGAGTCATTTGTGGAAGTTGTGCATTTGCTCGTTTTGTTTGTATCGTACGGATCATGCCAAAAGAAAGAAGGAATAGCCTTAACATACCTGAACTGATTTTCTTGAGAAAGATTGCACCGTATTCCCTTATAATTACAAAATCTCACAACAGTAACACAAATCCAATGCCTACTAAGTGATTCATCATGTGTAATTTAGTATTGGAGTAGGAAAAGGTCTAACGTGAGTTCTTAATGGAATGAACTATTTACTTGAATCTTTTGAAAATCTAAGAGACCAAATAAAGTAAATTTGTCACACGTCTCTTAATTGTGTTTGAATGGGTGTGGGCCCACTTCAAGTGGCGACTAAGCCACTTTAATGGACCAAAATATGACATCTTGCAAGACTTATAAGAGTCATATTAATTGCAACATTTTGCTGCCACATTTTCAAGGTTATCCAAAAGATTATAATAAGTTATCCACCCATTTCTTAATAACTTGTTAATTTCCCATTAACCAATACCTCACATAATTAAGAATTATCTCAACTTACTTAAAATACTACTTACTTTTAACACACCTTATACACCTTACTATCATGGTCATGTAGTACCTTGTATGGACTAGTCCATAAATATCGGGTATTAATGCTCGGCCCGTAATTATCCCAACATGCCAAACTTGGACGAAAATTCATTTTCTTTGACTTGCTTCCCCTATCATCTTTACGAATTTACTCATCACTTGTGAAATAGCATAATCCCTATAATCTCCGAATAATCTTTTCCTTGGATTGATGTCAATTACCTTACGGCAAATTCAACGTACAATACTACTAGGTGCAACATCGTCGTAATTTAATACTGCGAAGCGTAACATCATCGTACTGTAATACTGGAAGGCGTAACATCATCGTAATATAATACTGCAGGATGTAACATCATTGTAAAATAATACTGCAGGATATAATATTATCGTAATATAATACTGCGGGACGTAATATCGACTTAATATTGCGGGGCGTAACAATTCCGGAGTGCACCACAAGTTTTGACCCATCGGCATTGGACCAGATCGTTCCACTCTTCTTGGAGCCTTCTTATCCTTGTATTGGGATATGGTTGTTGTACTCATCCTCATATAGCGCTGTCCTCGTCCATAGAGGCACTTCCTGTATCATCCCGAACTGTCTGAGAACCCCAGAGGTGAGTATGGTTGGATGCCCTCGAGTCCTACAAGCTCAATGAAGTATTTCTGAGAAGTCCTTAAGATTGCCCTCCCTCCTAACCATGACAACTTCCAATTAATCCATTCCCCACTTAGATTGGTCAGCATTTCTCTCCACTCTTCTTGCCCATGTGGGGATACCTACTGTCTCACCCTCTTGTTGTGACTGCAGATCATGTTGCTGACGCCTACAAAGTAGTCAATGGTGGCTTCTCACTGGAAGAAATGTTACGTGACCCAGATCTGAAAGCAAGTTACAGCCTTTATTGAAATCATACCCATGTGCACATGCAAACAAAGCTCTTAGAATCTCAGCTAGTACAATCGGTACCAGAGTAGCTTGGAGATTACCACGGAAGGATACCAGAACCACGGGTAATAAGTTGATGTTGATCCGACCTCTTCTCTGCGGGAAGACCAACAATCCCAATAGTACCAATGAGAAAGAGATAGGCCTGAGACTCTCCCACGTTGCTTGATCACACTGAATTTCGCCCAAATACCACTCATAGCTTTCAAGATATCCGAACCTATCGAACAGTTGATCTAGGCTCACCCATCCGTCCTCGATATTTCTCAAACCTCGACGGTTAGCCAGATATAAAGCATCTAGGAACCTTTAACTGGGCATAGTGACTGGTAGTATTGGTCTCCTCCCTATAAATGGCAGCTCCGTGAAACTGTTAACTTCTTCCAATGTTGCTACTAACTCACAATCGTCAAAGTTGAACACCACCTTTAGCCGGATCCTACAAATCTATCAGTAGGCGAGTGAGCACCCTGTCTGCTCGGATGTTTAGCAAAGCGGATGCCCCCTGGTGTGTCCGAATCTCATCTCCATGTTCTCGGCGGATATTCTTCCACCACTGCTTCAACTTGTCTGGCGCTCCCATCACTATATTGATCTTAGGGATGTTTTGGTTGATTTCCATTTCTGAGGGGGGTAAATAAAGGTTTTGGTAAGTGTTTGCTTCAGATTTTTAGGTGTCTCGACGGGTTTGTTCGTCTTTCCACAGAAGTCATGTTGTTAGGTGCATGACCCATTGACATTAGGGTGGCTTTCCTAATTGTGTATTGATGCCAAGGACCGACTCACCAAAGGTGTCACGCCCCAACCTCGGGAGGTGCAATCGGCGCTCAATCAAGTGAACCCAACTGAGCAAGCCTTATCAAACACCTTCTACCCAACTCAATGTGATTGAGGGATCCGGTTTCCATTTAATCAGACAACAAGAGGGGTTGTACATTCAACGTTGATAGTTCATTTTATATCATAACCTTAAACCGTGGTTAGGTTCCATGTTTTCCATACAGTTACAATTTTAAAGAAAGCAAGAGTTCGGAGTTACAACATAGATTATAGATTATAGACCCATCCAACACCCATACGTAACCCACACAACCTCTACGGAGCCTCTATGGATACAAAAGACAAATTATGACAACGCCGGCAACAAGGCCCCGGCTATACCTCAAAAGTGGAAGTCTACAACAAAAGATGTATAACATAACCCCTTGAAAGAAAAAGGGGCTCACCAAGACTTCGAGAAGAGGACACTCCGCTACGCGCGATCGGCACTGTCCGCTATAGAGCCACCTACATTCATTTAAAAAAATGTAGCGCCCCCGGCAAAAGGGATGTTAGTACCATGGAATAGTACTAGTATGTATAACTAAACACCATCTAGTTAGAAAGAACTTTCATACAAGTATAAGGAAATCACAAGTATAACTCATAACATTAAACGATCACCACATTATCAAAGAAAAGAATCAAACAATTTTCACATCATTTTTCCATAGATTTTAGTTTGGGGCATTTCACACTATTCATTATTGTTCACAATACCACCGCTATCTTGAGCGGAGTCCGATCGCGACCCGATCGGCTAGGTTGCCTCCTTTGAGACATACACTTCAATCACAAATCTCATTTTCCCTTTTTCCGGAATTCAATATCAGCATAATACCACCATGTGTGCGGCATGGCGTCCGATCACGGCCCGATCGGCTAGGCCGCCTTCCCACGACATTGTTCATTTCTCATTAGTCATCTCGTTTCAATCTTGATTTCACATATATCAATTCGTAGGCACTTGGGGCCACAACTATCACGTCATATTTTTGGCACTAGGCCACATCCCACATCATTCCCAATTTCAATGTTAGATTTGTAATTTAGGATAATCTGTGCACACAAGAGCAAATAAAATTGTAAGCATAGATAAGACTTCCCCTAGGTGGCACAACAATGCAACTTCAATCTAAATTTAAGGTCAAAGCATTTCAATACATAATTCATTTTTTTGCCCCTTTCAAGTTATCAAGGTAGCATGTTGATCATGTTGAGACACATCTTTCACGCATATAAGGTTACAACACCAATTCATGTAAATCATGCAATGCAACAATTCAACTTTAATCTTACCATATTCACACAAACACCGATGAAGCTCAATTTCTAAAAGACGGGGTTTTAGCCATACATACCTCAATAAAGCTTTCCTTTATTCTTACAAAATTCTGGGACTCTTAGCACTTCAGTCTATAGTATAAGAATTACAAATCGAACCAAGAATTAGAGACATGGTTAAGATTTTTGCTCGTTCAGGTATACTATCAAGCACCAAGTGTGCAATGTGATCTTAGGTCCCTTTTTGAAATAGATTTCTTCAATATTATACTCCAATTATTGTCTCTTTAGTTCTCATCCTCCCCATACCCCATTATCTCTTATGCATGCAAGATTATTAGCCCTTTTACCCAAGAACTCAATTGTTAATCACTTATCTTAAATAGAAATTTCAAAATTACAGATAATAGAACAAGTTCTTACCTTTTAGGGTGAAGACCTAGCAACTCTCTTGACAATCTTCAAGATTTTGGGGTAAGAGTTGGGTGGGGATTAGATGAAGGTCACTCCCTCTCTCTCTAGAACTCCTTTTCTCACTCTATTTTCTGTAAAAATAACATAGACAAGGTCAGATGGGGTGTTTTTAATGGGATGGGGTCGGGTTTTAAAAATTAGAACATAGGAGCCCCGACTCAGATATGCGATCGCATACCTAACATGCGGCCCGCAAAATAGACCGCAGAAATGGTCCCAAAAACTGAACACACTGCCTGGGTATGCGACAAGAATGCGGTCTGCATACCTATTCTGCGGTCGCATAATGCACCGCAGAACTGCTCCTTCAAAAATCCCAAGGGGATTATGCGACGACTATGCGGCCCCATATCGAGTATGCGATCGCATAATTGGCCGCATAGTTGACCTCAAAATTAACCATCACATTGCTTGACTCTGCGGTGACTATGCGGTCCGCATAGCTGTTATGTGACCGCATTCTGGACCGCAGAATCGCAAAATATTGTTTCTTGACTTTTTAATGCATAGATCAGTCCAAAGGATCCGGACCGCGGCGAGCTTGCTCTAACCCATATACCTAACTTGGCACTACGAGCTTTCGGGTTTTAAGTGGAAATTTTCACGGGGCCTTACATAAGGCTTATGCAATATGACCTATTTTTGCTAGAGTAGAGTGTTTCCTACTTTTTAATTGGACTGAAGAGTGCGAGAAGTTATGTCAGTTGACCTGACAAAGCTATTCTTTGAAACTAAAGAGTTTAAAGATGGTTCGGAGGGGTGTAAAAGACAACCCTCGCGTGCCATTGTATGCGATAGTGTATGGCCAAGACTCGATAGGAAGAAGTGTGATGATAGTATATGTAAAGTGGTAACAAATAAGGGTGTAGCAATAATAAGCATGATTTAAGCAAGCATAATGAACAAGTAAGGCAGGTAAGCATGTAATGAAAAATTAAATACAGTTAAAGCAATGTACAAATAAATCTTAGTGCCAAAATCAGTCTAAGTCTGCTAAGGTCTGAACCTAAGTGTGATTCCCCAGCAGAGTCTCCATGTTGTAATACCCTAATTTGCACGAGTCAAAACAAGATTCAACTTGTGGTTTCTCTGTTGTTGATGAAAGAGAGTCGCCACCTAATATTCAAAGGTATACTAGGGTACCTATTTAATTACTAAAGGTCATATTCTTTATTAGTCTGCTAACCGGTGAGATTATGGGTAAGAGTTTTTGTTCTTCTAAGGGAAAGGTGTTAGGCACCCCTTAAGATCTACCTGAGGTAGCTCCATAGGACTTAGACTAGATTTATGACCAAATGGTTATACTATGCTTAACTAGTTTATAAAGAGTGTGGCTTACCTAATATCATAGCAAAATACCTATAAAGAAAGAGTGTAGTTTAAAGAGGTATGGGTTTATAGAAGAATCTTAGAAAAATAAAGTTAGTGTATATGTGCTTGAAAAGAGCTTTAAAAGATGTGGTGTTTGTATTTAGAAAAATATGTGAAAAGAAAGGCAAAGTTAAAACACATAGTTCCTAAAGCATGAAAATTCATATTACTCTAATGAGGCGAAGATGTTATGAAAATAGGACTAAGATATACCTTGACTTTTATATATTAGGCTTGAAGAAACCGTTTGAAAATCCTTGTTTGGGGCGGCAACACCTTGGTTTTAGAGAGGAGTAGATGTCCTTTTAGAAAATTAGGCTCGCGATTAAGTTCTGGTTTTCTTTCTGAAATGGGAGTTGCCGTCTCTTGTTAGGCTTTTTGGACTTCAAAATCTTAAGAAGAGTTAGCAATGCATAGTGGATTGATAATATAATAGCTCATGATTAGTAGATGTAGGATTAGTTACGAACGAATAATTCTTTTAATCCTAGGTTCTTTAAGGGTTGTCTAAGTTGTTTTATATGATTTAAGACATAAAGTAAACTATTCAATCAAATATATAATTGTTGTATACGTATGAGATAAAACAACGGGAACACAATAAAGGATAATGACATAGTAGAGCTATAGAATAGCGAAAGCAATAAATAAAGGAAGGAGAAAGAAAGGACTCTGGTTTTTGGACCTCAAAGAGGCAGGCGCAGTAGTAGTAGGGACGACAGCTGACTCTAGACTCCCAAGATATAGAAAATGCTGGATTTGGGCCTGAGTTCTTCAACAGCTCAATAGGCCCAATCCATTGTACATGTTCAAAAAAAAAAGAGAAGGTCATTAGAAAGAAAATACTATATACATGCTACATGAAATTTACAAGCAAAGAATAAGGGAAAGATGACTAATAGTATTTAAACACTAAGAATGCTATACTAATGTGGTGGTTATGTATAGCAAATGGTACAGATTGAAAATCTTTCGTTGTCATTAACATTAAACCCAACGAGAATAACAAGTGTCAATGAATTAAGGGCTAAGGAGAGAATTTTTCACTTAAGGTCGATGCACCCTTTGAATCCCCTGACACTTCAAAGTTCCCAAGGGTCTCAAGGCCCGGAGCAATGCTTGTGCCGGGGAGAGCATCCCAACCTAGAGTTAACCTCTACTCCCAAATACCCTCAACTACTAACGGCTCACTTTTCCCCATATGTTTGAATGCCGATGAGGCCCTTTCAATGTAAACCAATTATCATAACATTCCCTACCACAAAAGCATACCGTTTCTTAACAGAATAATATAAGGAACACTGAAACAAGTTTTATTTTTTTATGACTAGGGTTCCAGTAGTAAGTAAATAAAACACATATGAACAGGTCTAAAGATCAAGTTTTCAAACACGCATAGAGGAAAGAACAATCATACTGTTATTGCTAAAGAACCAAACAACACGGATCGTACATCTTCAAGAACATATAAAGAGCAAATAGTTTAGAGCAGTTACAACTTACGGGTATAGATGTTTCTGTCCTAATAGACTGATCACATATTTGGTTAAATCTGGTATTGCACACATTGGTTAACAATACTGTTTGGAACTTTTGAAAGCATCAACGAAGGTTCAGGCAAACAATCACAGTTAGAACTTCCATATGGGTTATTAGAGCTACCAGAATATAATCAGAAACTTTAACATGATCATAGGTTTGTAGATTCAAATGGAACATCTAAGAATGCTTAACAAGATCACAGACTATCAGTCTTAATTTACCTTGAAACTGATGACAGAACCAACCCTTTAAAAGAGTATCAATCTTGTTATAAACAACAACAACAACATACCCAGTATTGTCCTATACCGTGGGGTCTGAGAGGGTAGTGTGTACGCAGAACTTACCCCTACCTTATGAGGATAGAGAGGTTGTTTCCAATAGACCCCCGGCTTAGGAATAAAGTAATCAAAATATTATGTCCAAATAGTAGCAACAAATAGTTTCTCTTAAACTTCATAGACTGAGTTCAATTCAAATTAAAGGGAAAGAGAAGACTGTATGCAGTTTCAAGATAGTGCACAGACGCATGAGATCATGAGAGATATACAGAGATACATACAGAACCTTCATTCAACTATACATGTAGTCTTACAAAAATAGGATGAGTTTAATTCATTGTGTAATCAAGTAAACAATGTTATTAAGGGTCAAAGACAGGGGAGACATTATATCAAACAGGTTTAACTTAGCTGTATAGACTAAGATTAATATCTAGACATGATGGAGTTGCATTCAACTTGCAAAATAGTTAACATTCAAGTATTGCAGACATAACTGCAATATAATTGATGACGGATAGCCTGATTATAACAAAACATTGCGCAAAATGATTACTGATGTTCACATAAGTTCATCGTAATAAGACTATTTCATATTTAGAGATACAACTAACAGTTAGACGTGGATATAAAGCTGTGTGCTTTCACGTATGTTCTAGTTAGAATCATCTAACAGCAACGCAAAATACTCAATAACAGAACTCAGAAGTTCATAGTGTGATAGGTATGAAGATTAAAATAAAACATTAGAGGAATGTCTAATGTCTAGGCAAATATGAGAAATCATTAAGGCATGTTAAATAGCTTAATTACATAGGCTGTTTGATACAGAATTGAAGTCATTAAGGTCAAATGGAAACTCAATCAATACTAAATAAAATATAATAGTTAATCAAATATCATCAACAAGTCATAGTGAACCAAAGTAAACAATTACAGACCGATAACAAACATCGTAAATGAAGAAATTAACGGAAGGACAGTAGTATGCTCATGGTTTTCAAAAGGAACAATTGAAGAGGGAGGGTGGAAGTACACTGACCTTTTCTAGGGAAGCAGACAAAACACATTTAATCTCAGCCGTACGAAAACCAAAGCTTCAAGTTTTAAACAGTGGAAGGACCCGGAAAGCAAAGGAAAACAGAGATCAATCAGAAAGAAATTTAGGTACAAGACTTTCAGATTATTGTTAAGTCTGGTAGGTCTGGTTGATGATTGTAGGTTTTTCGGGGATGTTAGGTGAAAGCAATCAAGGCTCTATTTATAGTGCTACTAATGGCTTAGGGTTTCGGCAGGATTCAAGCATAGGTAGTGAAAAATGACGACTACCAGATGATGCAAGCATATGCGAGTAAAAATCAGAGAGACGGAAGGAAATGAGTGGGATTTTATACCCAAAAGAAGAGTTGTTGATAATTGAATGCAAAGCCCATCGATCAAAGCTCATGTGTCCAGAGGTCATTGCAATTGACCTCTGGACCTCGAATAATCATAACAAGGCTTCAAGATATGCTCATGCATGCTCCGATTTGGCCGAGTATAAGAGAAATCTGGAGACTTGAGGTTTCACCATTGTGTCTAGGGTTTCAAATTTGGGGTTTTTGAATCCAATCAGCGAAACGAAAAGCAAATCGCAGGCCTCATAGCCTAGGGACAAAGCAGATGATTTTCTGAGTTTGGATTCGAAAGAATGAAGATAAAACAATGTCTCGATGCTAAGGTCAGAGTCTGGTACTTCAGATTTGAAGAATAAAAAGGGAAAGCTAAGCGAGATTCTTGGTTAGGGAAGCAGGAGAGGACGATTTGGTGGGAGATTTCATGACCTTGCACGAATTTGTGCAAGGTCTGTTGATTGATGTTCATGAGAGCTTGAGAGAAAGGAGAGGGAAAGAGGAAAGAAAGGCGGCTGAAGGAGTAGCTAATGATATAGGGTTAGAAGATTAGGGAGGGTCTTTGAGGGTTAAAGTTTGGAGATGGAATCTGGGCCGTTGATTATATAGATCAACGACCCTAATAATTCAAGGATTAATAATAAAACCGATGAATAATGGAGGTTGTGGGATCTTCTGATTTTAACGGTTGAGATTAAATCAAATAAGGTATTAAAATTAAAAGAAAAACGGAGATAAACGAGGGTCATTGATCTGTAGGATGGACGGTTGGGATTTGTTGTGCTTCTTTTGTGAGTGATAGAAGCGGGTGACATGTCGTGCTTCGATTGGTTCAAATGGGTTGGGCCGGGTTGCCAACTTGGAGAGAGTGGGTTGTTTGGACTGGCCATATCCGGATTTGGGCCTGATATTTGGGCTGGAGTCATTTTAAAAANTTAAGGAATTGCAATTGTTGCCAATTTAGTCTTTTAACCTCGTTTTAAAATTAATTTAAAGAAAGTTAAATAATTTCCAATAAAATGTAGTAAAATCATAAATATGAAATATACTGCCAATTATTGTAATTAATGATTTATGAAATACTTTATTTTCTAAATTATGACACTAATTTCAAATTATTAACATACTAGCCTATTTAACTAAAATTGAGAAATAGTTTGTTAAATTAATTATAAATAAAATAATTAGTACATTCGTAACTACATAAAAATACTAATACTAGGTGATTAATTTTAAAATTAATACTTAAAAATTCTACGTCCGCAATCGAGATAATACGGAACCCTCGAACAGGAGAAGATCCTCATCGTCTAACGATCAACATGATATTCGGAGCGAATGAGATTAATGGTGTAACCTTTTGAGCAGCGAAGAAGACAAAGGTATCATTAACTCATAGCAAAAGACTCCGGGAAGCCACCGAGGACGATATCACCTTCGCGGAGAAGGACATTGATGGACTCCTACTACCGCACAATGATGTCGTGGTAATTTCTCTTAATGTTTAAGATTATAAAATTAAATCTGTTTTAGTTTAGCCAATATTATCCAATGGAGAGTGCTTGAACAAGACAAGCCAACCGGAAGCATCATTCCGGCAACAAATCTCATCGACGGGTTCAACTTAGCAAGTGTGACAACCCGAGGGGAGATCCCGCTTCCCATAAACGCCGAAGGGATCATGAAGACGACCCTGTTTGAAGGAGTAGATGGCGACATAGGCTAAACCATTATTCTTGGAAGACCATGGCTACACGAGATAGTGGTTGTTCCATCAATATACTATCAACCTCTGAAATTCCCAACTCTAGAGGGAATTTAACAAATAAGAGGAGATCAACCGGCGGCAAGGGAAATAAATGCGATCACGATTTCCAGTAGTAAAGGAAGGAACATGCGGCATAGCAATTACTAGATCCGACGCTTGCTCTTGAGCCAAACGAAGTCGACAAAGGGGAGGAGCCATCAGATTCCTATCAGGTACCAAGGTATTTCGAGGTACCAAAAGAAATAGATGCAAGAAAATCCACAATGGAAGAGCTTGAACGAGTTGCATTGTTCGAGAATTTCTTGGAGAGGAAGTTTCACTAGGGGACAAGACAAAACCCCGAGCTTGGGTTAGGGTTTATAGAATTTCTTAATTTTTGATGTTGATTGTTTCGTGTGGTCACATGTAGATATGACAGGTATTCCGCTAGAGGTAGTCGTGAACAAGTTATGCTTGGACCCCAACATCCCTCGGGTAAGGCAGAAGAAATGACTAATTGCCAAGGTCAGAAACATGTTTCTTATAGAAGAGGTAACTCGATTGCTTGATATTGGTTAAATCCTAGAGTTAATGTATCCTGGCTGGCTAGCTAAAGTAGTAGTAGTTCAAAAAAAGAAAAATAAATTTTGCATGTGCATAGATTATAAGGATATGGCACCTAGTCACTGAGACTAGGTAAGCCTAACATCTACTGAATTAAATGAAAAAATTTAAGAATGAAATAGAAATTTCTATAGTAAACCCATAATCTCGTGTGCAATACAATACCCAAAATCGGTAGTACAAGTCATAAGCTCTAACGAGTTTACTAGGAAAATATTCTAAGTACAACTATTCTGGAATAGAAATAGACAGTACAAGTACAATATCAGAAGGCGACTTCGAGGCCTGCGAACGCGACAGAATGTATACTTTGAGTCTCTACAGCAAAACCCGAATAGCTAGCTGGTGATCAACCAACTCCGAATACCTGGATCTGCAAAAAAATGTGCAGAAAGCGTAGCATGAGTACATCATAGAGGTACCCAGTAAGTATCAAGTCTAACCTCGGAGGAGTAGTGACAAGGGATAGTCAAAAAACCTACTAGACTTAACAACCTCTACAAGTATGAATGTGAAACTAACATGTAAACAATGTCAATATAAAGCTAAGCGTGGTAAAGACAACAAAACAATACTCGCAATAGAACACTAGAAACAACAATTAGTGACAGGGAACAAACAAGTAATGATGTCGTAGAGTAACCGGAACACAGTTTAAGTCCGGTGCAACTAATTAAAGAAAACAAGTAACAACTCAATAAGAGCAGCCACTTTCACACAAGATTTGCTCAAGGATTTCCTCGAGGTGCTTCACCTCGTAGTCACATTTCACAGGTCCTAATTCGTGAACCCTAATCACTTGGAATCTTGTGCCCACATTAGAATTTTAAGGGAGTGACAATATCTCATATCCGCATGGACAACTCACGTGCCAACAATAACAATGACTCATGACCGCACAGACAAGTCACGTGCCAATAGAATAACTCTCACCAGAAGGCATGTAAACAAATGTACATGTAAATGGTGAATAACATCAGGATTCAACTTCTTAATCGGATACGGATGATTAATTAAGTGTGTACTTGTGCAAGTGTTCTATAACAACTCAAGTCAACAAGTAAGAGTAGAGACAATGAATGCAAAATAGGAAACAATCACCACAAAATGTACACAAATATCGTCAATTAAAATGCCTCCAGGCCATCATAGGTCATCACAAGTCATTCCCCGACATAGCCCACCTTGTCTCGCCATGTTCGCAACAGTAAAGTAAATGCCCGCCTTGTCTCGCTGCACACGCATAATAATATTCCCACCTTGTCTCGACACATGCTCAAACCCTCATATATATAGCCAGCCTTGTCACGCCGCATGTGCAAATATCAATAATAACTATAGCACAGACAACTCACGCGCGAACACCCAACAATCCTCTCAACAATACCATGTGTGTCAAAACATAACAACACAATATAATGACTTTCACCACATGTGCCCATATGCCACAACATTTCCTCAAAACAATTCCAATACCACACGGCACATAGCCCTCGACTAAACAAAATTGAGTAGAACAATAACACGCGAGTACGACAAGTAAATCAACACAAGAACTCAAAAACACAAAGAAATGGAACAACAAGCTCACAATGAAAGACACCACAGGTAATAATGGTTTCAACAAGAATAACTCAACAAGGGAATAGATAATGTGTAACAATGATTCCACATAAGTACAACTCGACCATAAGAGAGATAGCGTCAATCACAGATTCCAAATAAGGATAAGTCAACAATGAAAGGGATAACAAAAACTTCAATTAAGGTTAAGCAATTATTGGAAAGACCACAATAACTTCCATTAACGTTAATCAATTACAACAAAGATGTCGATGTCCCCTTCTTCCTCGCAGAATCGGGTTTATGATATTTGGGAGGACAACTCGTTTCCTTTTGGGAATTGGATTTGAATTGAAGAGTCGCCACCTAATGATTAAGTGCATTAGGACACTTCGAGCATGATATCTACCCCTTTGCATGCATGGTTACCCTTCCCTTTTTCACTAATCACCCCAGAAGTCTATTACAAGAATAATTACAGTCCAAAATAAAATAAAGAAACTACATCAGAAAAAAAGAAGAATAAAATTACAACGAAGGAGAGCCTGATTCAGGTTTCCTGCCTGAAGCATGAAGTAAACTAACTCCAAAGATCAAGATCCAAAGCCTTTCTCATTTGGGGTGTGTCAGAGTTCCCTAAGAGCCTCATGTACTCTGGGCAGTGCTCACGCCCAAATACATCACAGGATTGAGTCATAGTGCAGTGTGGAAGGGCCAGCCCTCAAGTGTCCAAGTTCAGAGGGAACATAAGGTCCTAAGGCATGGCTCACATGAGGGGGCAGAACTTAGAAGCTAAGAGTGAGTGTAAGTGCATAGAAGGAATTCTGAAAAGGGGAAAAGGGAAGTGACAAAGACAGGCTAGTGGGCATACCTAGCAATAGGAAATGCTGGCACACCCCACCAGCCCGTTAGAACACATTGTTTTGGGAGTTAGGATTTCCAGAGGGATCAGGTCCAAACATGAGCAATAACTTGCATATTGTCATGTTCTGAACTACAACTCAAAGCACATAGAGGGAAACAGGGGTGTAGGGATTCACAGCAGAAATAGATGAAAGGAAATTAACATGCTAGTTGACATTTAACTCCATACGGACAGTAAAGTAAACATGGATGTAAAGGCTGTAAGTAAAACACATTGGGGTGATGCTGAAACCAAAACTAGAACATACCAGTCTCAAGTAATCAAGCAAAAAAAAGCAGTAGTCTTGTAAAGCCAAAGTTCAGACAAGAAGCAAGAATACCCCAAGTATGAGTTTTGGGAGATTGTAAGTGTGAAATCTGAAGTGTAAAAATGTTGAATTAACCGTGTCTATTGTATTAGAAAGGGCCATGCCATTTATCGTGTAGAAAGCAAGCAGAAATAGGTTAGAAAATAGTTTGAAAATCAATTACACAAGGTTTCCCTTTAATTAAGGGATCCTAATTTCAAACGGGTAAAACTAATTAAGGAAAGAGATTAATCAAACATTTTTCAAAGCCGTATAAAAGGGGTAAATACATAGAGTTTTATTTAAGGACAAGGTCTTGACAGTACACGGTTGTACAATTTAAGGAAAGGCAATCAATTAACGGCCAGTAAATCACAAGGTCTGAATTTGGTATGAATGAATCTAGTCAGAGAAGGTGAAGAAAGGTTTTACTTAAGGAAAATCAGTATCAATCAATCAGACCCTAAAAAAAGATTCTGAATCCATCATAAGTAGGAAAACCTTTTTGGAGAAAGATTCATCACACATATAAGAGCATACAGACACGCTTAAACACGAAGAACTAGCATGCCAATCAGTAGAAGAGTCTAGCGTAGAAGAAATTAAAAAAAAAGTTCAGAATTGTATGCAAACAAAGAAGTTCAAACTTAGTTCATAGACTCACAAATTAGTCTGAAAGAGTCAAGGGTTCTCAAACAGAACCCTAGTTCAATGACATGATCAAACCTCGGCAGAACCCCTAAATTCTAGGGTTTCCACCTCGAGTCAAGTACAGAGATAAGGAAGTAGGTAGTCAAACAGGCTCAGAGATTTCTTTCAAAAACTCATGAGAATGCGAGCAAATACAGTTGAAAGTTCAAAGCAAACAAAGTGAAGAAACTAATTCGAAACACAATAAGAGTAGAAGAAACAGTAGAGAAGATGTGCTTAAACGAGTCTCTTAAAACAAGGTAAAGTAGAAGTGAAACAGTAAACACTTAAGAACATGGTAGAAGGATACAGTAGGTGAAGCATATCAGGTCATAGTGGAAGGCAAATAGCAGAACATAGTGGGAAAGCATGTGAAAACATAGCATAGAAACACAGTAGAAGTACAAACAGAATATCGAAAACACAGTAGAAAAACATGCGTGATAACAGGAAAAACATAAGAACATAGTAGAAGAACATGCGTGGTAGAAAAGAAAACGTAAGAGCATACTGGAGACAAATACACACAAAAAGGAAAAGAAAAATCGGAGAAACATTTTAAGCATTTCAGAAAACCCTAAATCGAAGAGAAGAGATTTTAAAAGTAATTTTTTGAATGAAAAATTGGGGAAATTGTTTAAAAACCCAAGTAGAGCATAGATACGTAACTGATTTAAGAAAAAAATCGGAGAAAACCTCGAATAGTTAGGGTTTCAGAAGAACCCTAGAATGAGAAAGGCTTTGAAAAGGTCCGATCTTGGTCGGAAAGGTCAGAGATAGGCTCATAGGACCAGGATACGCCGGAGCAAGGCCGGCGATGACCGTGAAACTTCAAGGTGGCACAGGTCTGGATGAAGACCTTCGAGGTCTGGCCTCGATTCTTCAAATGTCGAGCACACAGGAGTAACAGGGGGTGAGTATAAGGTTACCATGGCCGGAGAAGCCATGGTTTCCGGTGGGTTTTGAGGTTGAAGACGATAGGAGATGATTAGGGTTGAGGAAGGTTCAAGAGGGTTTGAGAGATGAAGGGGTTTCAAGGCGGCGTCTCTGGAGGGAAATGAATTAGGGTTGGGGTTTGGGTGAATTAAAATGGTAAGGGGGAATCGTGGCCATTGATCAAAATGATCAACGGCCTGGATCAAAAGAAAACCGGGCGGGTTTTATTAACGGGTTAGGTGTCAGGTTATATATTAGGACTTGGGCTGGTCCGTTTGAAACTGGAATTGGGTTATCGGGGTGGTTGATTTTGCTATAATTGAAATGCAAGTAAGGCTATCAGTTAAATAGCCACTTTTCCCTTTTTAATTTATAAAAAATAGTAATATGATTTTTGAAACAAATTGAAGGCACTAAATTAATTAATAATATACAATCATTAAATTAAAAATACTGGAGTAAATTTTATAATTATAAACGCTATTCAAATCTTAAAATAGGCTAAAATTGCAATTAGTGCAAATTTAGCTTAACAATACCAAATCAATTATAAAATGTAAAAAAAAAAAATTACCTTAGCTATATATTGGTGTAAATATGAGGATAAATAAATGAATCACCAAAAATGATAATTTTGGGAATAATTATTAGTTTTGTATTGTTAAAATAGGGAAATAAATGGGTTTTAAAAACTCTTTTAAAAAATTAGGAAAAAATACTAAAACATTTGGACACACTTATTTATGCATATATATACTATTTTGAAATTATTTTGCATATAAAAATACACAGGGAAAAATTGGGTATCAACACCCCCGAACACCCCAAAAAAAATAAAAACTTAATGCTTCAAAAGCATAAGTGTATTCCCATAAAACTGAAACTCTTAGACTAATTAGTCATTGTAGATATGATCAATAGAGACTATC
>NW_017672662.1:109660-175672 GCF_001879085.1 Nicotiana attenuata
TCCCGTGGGTCTTAACAGGGAATACGGTCCATATGGAGTTCAAGATCCAGTGGCGGAGATGCCGAGTGGAGAGTTTTTCAAGAATGGACGCGATATTTAGGATGGTTAAAGTCTAATAGGGCTGCGGGAACCGGAGCGAGATCGCTCCTGCTGAGATGGTCGTTACTTGCCAGTTTACCTGCAAATAAACAATACAAGCATATATTGTGCATAAATTTAAACATGATGCAATTTCCCATTGGACCATGAATGTTGTCTTCGGACGATTAGGATGACGTCCTTAGACCTTGAGGCCCTGGGCCATGAAGCATATAATAAAGGATTCGCAGGCCATGAAGTGATGCTCTCGGGCTATGAGAATGATGCCTCCGAACTATGATGCCTTTGAATAATGATATGCAAGAGATAAAGGGGTCCTCAGGCCATGGCATGGCGTTGTCGGGCTATGCGAATGGTGCCTCCGAACAATGATGCCTTTGGACGATTTGGCGATCTTTCAGCCCATGAAATGCAATAGGTGGCGATCTTTCAGCCCATGAAAGCGTAAATAAAGTAGCAATATTTCAGCCATGTAAAAAATGTAAGTAAAAATGGCGATCTTTCAGCCGATGCAGGATTTAAATGAAGTGGCGATTTTTCAGCCGATGTAGATGTAAATAAAGGTGGCGATTTTTCAGCCATGCTAAATATAAGTAAATGGCGATCTTTCAGCCATGCAAAATGTAAGTAAAATAGCGATCTTTCAGCCGATGCAGGATTTAAATGAAGTGGCAATTTTTCAGCCGATGCAGATGGAGACAGAGCTTAATCTCGGAAGGTAGAATGGTAGCCTTATGCAATCCAGGAAATGCTGATGGAGGTAGAGCTTATTCTCGGAAGGCAGAATGGTAGCCTTATGCAGTGCAGGAAATGCAGACGGAGACAAAGCTTAGTCTCGGAAGGCAGAATGGTAGCCTTATGCAATGCAGGAAATACAGATGGAGGTAGAGCTTAACCTCGGAAGGTAGAATGGTAGCCTTATGCAAGATATGAAAGATGAATAGTAATAAAAATTCTTAGTTGATAGCTGGTAGCTCATTATGATATTGCGAATGCTGGGGATATTGTGTGTGGATGGCGAATGCGAATTGGTGCGACAGTTCTGAGGGATGTGTTCCTGAACAGTGTGAGCGTATAATATATGATTTGGTGACTTGGGTGCCTGCATCCAAAGAAAAATTGTAAGTTTTGTAAAGGGGAAAGGTTAGTTCGTGTCCCCGCTGACTTTTTTTGCCATGTTCGGCTCTGATCTGATGAAAAGGTATGTATCATAGGGGTAGTGTTGCTGAACAGAGCGATTTCAATAATAAATACGCATGAGTTTGCTAAAGATACAACATATGTATATATTCAAGAAATAGTTTTTAGATGAACCGACGACTGTGACGTGGTTCAGGACATTACAACCTCTCTTGCTTTGGAATTTTGAGGGTCCTCCTCAAAATCTTACCCCAGTTTGCTGGGTTGCTGCTTCTGACGGCGGCTTGCGATGATCGGCTGAAGTTACTTCGGAATTTTGAGGGTCCTCCTCAAAATTCTGCCCCAGTTTCCAATTGCGGGGAAATGAAAATTTTATTGAATTGTGACCGAACCCATAAGGCTGCCTACGTATCCCCCTCTTAAACGGGAATCAGGTCAGGCGTAGTTCAAATTACATAAGGAAATCATAAATGGTTACACTTAGTATCGCTTGACTGTGTCTGAGTTGATTGGTTTTGGCCAGACTACTCCATCCATTTCTGCAAGTATAAGGGCTCCTCCTGTCAGAACCCAATGAACCATGTATGGACCCTGCCAATTGGGAGAGAATTTCCCTTTGGCTTCATCTTGATGTGGAAAAATCGTCTTTAACACCAGCTGCCCCGATGTGAACCGTCTTGGTTTGACTCTCTTGTTGAAAGCTCTGGACATTCTGTTCTGATAAAGCCGACCATGGCAAACTATATCCATTCTCTTTCCATCCATAAGAGCCAACTGCTCGTAACGACTTTTTACCCACTCTGCATCGTCGAGCTCGGCTTCCTGTATGATTCTTAAGGAAGGGATTTCTCCTTCAGCGGGAATGACTGCCTCTGTACCATAAACCAGCATATAGGGGGTTGTCGTAGTTGATGTGCGGACTTTGGTGTGATACCCCAATAGAGCGAATGATAGCTTTTCGTGCCATTGCTTATGCTTCTCTATCATTTTCCTTAGTATCTTCTTGATATTCTTATTGGCGGCTTCTACAGCTCCGTTCATTTGGGGCCTGTAGGCTGTGCAATTCTTATGTCTGATCTTGAAGGTCTCACACATAGCTTTCATTAAGTCACTGTTGAGGTTGGGACGATTATCAGTGACGATTGATTCTGGAATCCCGAATCGGCAAACAATGCGGTCGCGGACAAAATCCGCCACGACTTTCTTAGTCACTGCTTTGTAAGATGCTGCTTCGACCCATTTGGTGAAATAGTCGATGGCTACTAGGATGAACTTGTGTCCGTTGGAAGTGGCCGGCTCGATTGGACCAATAACATCCATTCCCCAAGCGGCGAAAGGCCATGGTGAGCTAGTCGCATTAAGCTCATTTGGAGGTACCTTTATCATGTCTGCATGTATCTGGCAGCGGTGGCATTTTCGGATGTACTGGATGCAGTCGGTCTCCATGGTCATCCAAAAGTATCCAGCACGGAGTATCTTTTTGGCTAAGGCAAAGCCGTTCATATGCGGACCACAAGTCCCGGCATGAATTTCCTCTAGCAGTTTAGATGCTTCCTTCGCTGATGGTGACAAATGAACGTTGATTCGTGTTTCTTTGATGTTTTCTACATCTCCCAAGTTAACAATATCAGTCTCGTCCAGGCTAGACTTAGGTCTATTTTCGAAATTCTCGACTTCCTTAACAATCTCTTCCGGTATGTCATCTTCCTCTAAATCTATGTCCGTTTGTTGCGTTGTCTCGTTGCATGTCACTGTCATTGGTTCATCAAGATAAGTAAAAGTAATGTTGTATAAGTAAAGTAATGAGAGAAAATAATAAAAGTAAGATTTAATAAAATTGATATGCTTTGATAAATTCCATAAGTGTTTTGAACATTAGAGCTCTTTTTGCAGAATAAAATGTGAAAAGAAAGTAAACTAGTAAAATAAAATAGTGCATGGTTCTTGTTCAGCCTTGCTACCTCGAGACACGCCGGGCTCTGGTAGTTCTGATGGTCCAATTGTTGAGGCATGCTCCTCTGCTTATAGCCTGTGTGGAAGGGCCTTCCTCCCCCTCCTCTTCGAGAATGACACAGCAATCCATATCATCGTCTTCTAGGAACAAATCCCTCATTGCTGCTAAGGCTTCATCTTCTTCTGACCCATAGATGACCTTGGCAGGTTGGAAGGTCTGCTCCAAATGGGGTATCGACTGCTCCAATGGATAGTAGGGACCGCTCCAGGGTGGAGACCATTCATTGAATTCTTTCCAGGTATACTCATACCCAAATCCGAAGGTGGTGCCGTGTTTCTTGAGCTTGATGGGCTTAGCGATTCCTTGGAGATTCTTGCCATGTCCCTTGCCAGGTTCATACCCGCTCCAGTTCAATATGCTTTCAATTTTGTTATCCCACCACTTATCCTTATCGATGGCGTTGACTCGTTCGATGTGGTGGTAAGTCTCCCCACCTAACTTTTCCTGCCTTCGATTGCCGGGATGGTCTGGCGACTGTATATAGGATTCCTACCATCGCCGTGAATGATCACCTCCTGGTGATTCCACTCAAATTTTACCGCCTGATGTAGTGTGGATGCTACGGCCCCCGCGGCATGAATCAATTGTCGTCCCAACAACAAATTGTAAGATGTCGGCACGTCTATCACTTGAAAATCCACATCGAACCAAGTAGGCCCCATTTGCAAACACAAGCTAATTTCCCCAATGTGGACCTTTGAGAACCGTCGAAAGCTTTGACGTTGATGGTCCCGTCCTTGATCTCATGCAACCCTTTTCCCAATGTCCTGAGTGTTACCAACGGACAAATGTTGAGACTGGACCCTCCATCAATCAGGATTTTGGTGATAAAATAATCTTCACATTGCACGGTGATGTGCAACGCCTTGTTGTGACTCAACCCTTCTGGTGGGAGCTCATCTTCGTGAAAAGTGAGCTTGTGACTTTCTAATACCTGACCCACCATGTTAGCCATCTCTCCACCAGTGATGTTGCTTGGTACATATGCTTCACTCAGCACTCTTAACAAGGCATTCTTGTGTGCATCGGAACTCTGTAGCAAAGCAAGGATAGAAATCTACGCCGGTGTTTTGTTCAGCTGATCAAGGACTGAGTATCCCTTTGCTTGTATCTTTCTCCAGAGATCATCGGGCCCAGTTCCAGTGATGGTTTGTCGACCAGAGGTCTGCTTACTCGACTCAGCCAAGTGTTCCGGGGTATAAACCCTGCCAGTTCTTGTCATACCTTGTGCCGCAACTGCTTCCCCGAACTTGGCGTTCCCTCCTTCTTGCCTCGGCTGTGTAGTCCCATGGTATAGCCTTCGTATGGAACGGTGTTATGGCTGACATTGCTACCGAAATGGGCACCCTTGCTTTGGAAGGTAATACAGCAACTTCAAATGGTACAGGCGCCTTTGGGCACCCAAACTCGACCTCAAATGGTGCTAGCGTCTTTGCAGAGGATGGTGTTTCAAACTAAAGTGGTATGGACATGTTCACCTCAGCATCTCTAGAAGGCTGAATCTGGAATACAATCGGATTAAGGGTGACTGTCGGTTTCTTTGGATCGTCGCCTTCTGCGATCAGGCCGATTGATCCTTTGGGATCCCAATCATCCTCTATTTCAATCATGTGAACACCTCCACCCTTGTGGTCTGGTAGAGGGTTATTGCGGACATTCGGAGCAGGCTCCTTTACCATGATGATCTTGTTGTCAATCAAAGTCTGGATCATATCCTTCAGAGAGCGGCATTCATTGATGGTATGTACTTTCATGCCGGAATGGTATGCACAGGATTTATTTGGATTGATTCGCTGAGAAGGGTTTTCAGGTGTTATAGCAGGGATAGGGGTGACATAACCAGCAGCTTTGAGCCTTTCGTACGGCTGGTCAATTGGTTCAGCAATGGCGGTATACTGTTTGGGAGGTCTGTGGTCAAAATTTGGTCGTGGTCTAGGGAGGTTTTGACGTGAGGGAGGTGATTGATAGTGGGATGGTTGGGTGTTGTAGGCTTGGTAAACATGTGCCGGTTGGGAGTATTTAGGTGAAGTGGCCTGATATGCGGGAGGTGGAGTTGATTGATAAGTGGGTGGTGGAGTTTGGTAAGTGGGTGAGGGTCTTTGGTAATTTGGAGTGGGCTAATATGTAAGTGGAGGCATTGGATAGGTTTGGTATTTGACAGGTGATTTGGTTCTCTGTGCAACCATCACGGCGCCTACGTCCCTTTTCTTGGACGCACCACCAGATTGTAGAGCCTTATTGGTAGCTTGCAAGGCTTCAAAGTTCGTAACCATACCGCTCTTGATACCTTCCTCGATCCTTTCTCCTAGCTTGATGATGTCAGAAAATTTATGATTCTCGATCAACATTAGTCTTTCATAGTATTGCATCCTAAGCCCGAACGAAAAACTTGTTCATTTGTTCTTCCTCTAAAGCAGGTCGGACCTTATCAGCCTCTGATCTCCAACGAGTGGCATACTCGCGGAATGTTTCTGTGGGTTTCTTCTTTAAATTCTGAATGTAAAACACATCCGGTGCATTTTCCGTATTGAACCTGAATCTATCCATGAAGTCGGACGCCATACTTACCCAGTTCGACCACTTCTTCGAGTCCTGGCTAATGTATCAAGACAGAGCATCTCCTTTCAGGCTCCTCATGAAAAGCTTCATGCGAATCCTTTCGTCTCTTCCTACCCCGACCAGCTTGTCGCAGTATGTTCTCAAATGAACCCTGGTATCCCCTGTACCGTCAAACATTTTGAACTTGGGAGGTTTGTATCCCTCGGGCAGTTCGACATCGGGTTGCATGCATAGATCTTCATAGTTTAGCCCCTTAATTCCCTTACTTCCTTCAACGCCTTGAATTATGGCGGTCAACCTTTTAAGCTCTTCGGCCAAATTTCTGATGAGCGAGTCCTTATCATTGGACTCGGGTGTCCTTGAGATGGGCTGGGTGGAGTGCGGCACAGTCTCCACATAGATAGGGGTGTTGTGTTGGGTGTGGCAGTGGTCATTTGTGGAGTTCAAAAGTTCCGGGATGTGTAGTGGAGTATTGTTGGGAGTGTGACAAGTATTGCAGTGGTTGTGAGGAGCGGGTTGCTTTGGGATGTTTTTGCGGGGGTATGGGATTCTGAGTATTTGGGAAATTAACTTCTGGAGTGGTGTGGGAAAATGACAGACTTGCCAAATTTCGGACTTGATCAAGTTGTTCTTGGAACTTCAACAGTTTTTGTTCTAGTTGAGAGGCATTTTCCTTGGGGACGAGAGCACCACGAGTGACCTATACTCGTTCAGCTAAGTTGTTTGAATCTTCCATTCTCCTTTTGTTTTTGTGTCTGACAGGACTGGGAAGAGGAGTAGGTGTAGGGCCCCTGGATCTTGTGAAATACGCTGATGTTGCCAGAGTTCACGAACTAACCTTTGGGGAGGGGAATAATCAAAAACAAAAGGTGATAAGTCAGTAAGGGTCATAAGGAAGGAAAAAATATGGCAATATTTAAACACGTAGTGCAAGAAATATAAAGCGCGTCCTAATTTTGGGCACCTTGTTGTGCCCGAGGTAGGCCTAGCGACAAGTTAATTTGGAGAACTAAGAATGCTAAATGCCTCATTTTATTGATAAAAGGTATACGAATCCCAAAACGACAATAAATAATAATTAAAAGTCACTAATGGCCATTGGCCTTATTACATCTTATAAAGCAAAAATGGAAATTCCTATCTATTTGGTCCCAGAAGAACCTTACCCAGACTCGGCATTGTTGGCTCTCTCGAACAGATCTCCCAGCTCGCGCTGTCCTAGTAGCAAGTATGCTCTGGCCAGATGTCCACCTTCATTTCCCTCAGCAATCTGGCAGTCTTCGACCGTCTTCAAAAACTTCTTTTCTAGTTCCACTATACCCCGCTCTAAACCGACCAGTCATTTGTTGGCGCTGACAGCCATATCCTTCCATTCTTCAAATAGTTTTTGATTGGCTTCTTGTATTTCCCGGTGCTCATTTTCACATTCCCGAATCCTCTTGCGCAGTTGGTTGTACTTTACTTGTGCCTCAGCCTTTTGATCGATGATCTTGTGACCTCGAACAAACCTGGGTTGACCTAAACCGTTGTGATTTTCCTCCAGACAGCCCGAATAGTGTGGGGTACAACCAGCATGGTACGATCTGGTTCGATGGTGTCCTTTCCCAAGAAAATTTTGTAGTGCCACATATGCTGAGCCTGGCACCTGTACGGACTATCGTCGTTCTGGAAGTTAGTCCGGAAGTGACTCATCTTGTCGACCCTTGGTATAACCTGCTTCGTAGCAGCCTGTCTCATAACTCGGAGAGGGACATAAGGGTAGGTCCCGCTCAAATCGATCAGTATCAGAAATGGTGCATCCCTGGATCGAACGACGAATTCTTCAGTAGGGAACCACTCGAACATCCATTGTACCCGGTCTTCAGTCAAATTATCAAAGAGTTCGACCCAGTCTCTAGCATTCTCCGGTTGGGCGAACATGTTGGGCATGTAATTCATTCGCTTTGGGTGATGAAAGGCGATATGATCGTCCCAGTCCCTACGATGGATTTCCTGGCCGTATTCACCCTTCTGAAGATGTTCCATGAGCCAAAGTTGAAGTAGCTTATTGCAACCCTCGAAATGTTTGGCTCCCTGTTGACACCTTTCTAAGGCTCGGTATATTTCTGCAATGATCATTGGCACAAGACTGAATGGTTGTCTGTCAATTCCTTCCATTAGAGTTTTGATGACCATAGCTAGCCTGGTATGGATTCTTGCTTTCTTCATTGGAAACACTATCATCCCCAAGAAACAGAACATGAAGACAAAGACCCTTCGATGGATATGCCCCAATGATGTAAGGGCGAACTCGTCAGGATAAGTACGGTAGGATTTGATGTGACTGTACCTTTTGTACAAGTAGTCAAAGGGAATGTATGACTCCTTCAAACATGTCAAGTCTGGATTCTTCTTTAGACCCATCATTTTGAGAAAACCTCTACCCTTGCGGTTTTCCGGCATTAACAAACCCGGAGTTTCCCACGGTATTCCAGCCAGTCCTCCTATTTCCTCAAGCAAGGGTGTCATCTCAATGTCTCCAAAGTGGAACACAGACCTATCACAATCCCAGAATAGAGTGGCAGCTCCTAGATATTTCCTGACAAGAGCTTGATCACTAGAATGAAGATCTCCCCACCAGTTTAGCAATTTGGGGTGGATGTTGGTGACCATGCCGAATCTGGGGACTTCATGCCTCATGTTTCTACAAGCCAAAAGGTTAGGCCCTTACCCCCACCAGACTCGACTACTAAATATCAATAATTGGCATAAAAGCACTTTAGTTCTCCAAATAAATGCACGGAACGTGATAAGGTCCATTTGGGTTTCAAGGAAACCCAGTGGACTTTGGACAAGGCTATCTTAAAGAGTCATTATGCGGACAACATAACTGACTCGGCTAGGTTTGACCATGATGCATGTAGAATAAAACAGAGTAAGGTTTCTATGTGGTATTAGACTGGTACCCTTGAGCGGACAACTCAAGAGGAAAAGGCGCGGAACCGTCGACTACACCGCTGATCGACTGGTTTCACCGCAAATATGCCTTTGCCAGATTTAGGGGGTGATAATATCGGAAGAGCGCAACCACTCATTATAAGCGTTGCTATGGTCTTTTGTTTGGCACGAGTGGAATATGATGTTGAATATGCAGTTACAATAATCAAACAAGTTGTCACGTATTTGCACATTCATAAAGTAATAATTACAACAGTTTGTCATAATTTACAACCGTATTAAAGGAAAGCGATAAAGGAAAGCATTAGGAGAAATAAAGGAAAGAAACAAAGAGTCAAGTCAGTTTTGAGGTATAAGAGAAAAAAAATGCTTAAAGGCATTTAAATAAAGACATATAAAGAAGCATAAAGTCACAAATAGCATGAAATGGTAAAAGCCTTAAAAAGGTCCCCAGCAGAGTCGCCATGCTGTCGATGCCCCCTTTTTCCTCGCGGAATCGGGTTTATGACATTTGGGAGGGCAACTCATTTCCTTTTGGGAATTGGGTTTGAATTGAAGAGTCGCCACCTAATGATTAAGTGCATTAGGACACTAAGAAGAATTTTGATTTAGAAAACCAGAGATTGGGTAAGGGCTCGAAATTATCCCGAGGGGAAGGTGTTAGGCACCCCTCGAGATCCACTAGTGTGGTTCCCGGCCGTACTATAATTGTGACTTTAAGCGCAAATAATCAAGTAGACAAGTAACAGTTACAAATATGAGGGGGTTTTCACATAATTGTTGCAAGTAATTGAAGTTAAAAGAAGTTAAAGAAGCTGGAATTTGAGAAGAAGCAGTTTTGAAATTCTAAATAAAATAAACGAGTAAAGGGAGGGGGGTACTAGGTTTATAAATAATGTGGATCACCCCACACAACACCCGGTAACCGTTTATACACGTGGTGTTATCACGTGGTCATCATATCCATATCTACCCTTTCCCACCCCGTTAAGGTATTAAACGCGGAATGGTCTCGTTTTACTTATTGCATGATATTACCGCCCCAATCCTATCAGTCCCGTAGGTATTTGGGACTACTAATCCTAAAGGGAAGGGATGTGAGGTTTTATAGTTTCAAATGACAAAATTCCAAGGCGACAATCAAAACACATATATAGCAAATTTGGGGAGAAGCACATAACAGATAGAAAGGCTCAAACAGACCTCCATAAAGCAGAGAGAAGCATATAGTTTAGCATGTCTTACACGTACTGTGGTAGACTAATCTATTACATATTTCAGATAAGAAGCCCGAATCAGGCCTGCCTGCTGGTTGTAGTTAATAAAATCTGATTCAATTTATAAGTTTACCTTATGGCTTGCCTAAGTGTTAAACGAAAACCTATAGGCATGACATCTATTAGTTTCAGAAAAAGAAGTATGCTGATTTAGGAAAAGAAGTTGTCAGTTAACCAGGAAAGGCGAGTTTTGGTAAAAGAGCGTAAATTCTGCAGACGTTAAGCATTATCGTTACTAATTTAGCCCTATAATCGAATGAACGATTCATGTTGGATTGGTAGTTCCTATAGGCATGCTTTCTAGGCGTTATTGACTTTAAAAACTTTTACAGGCGTAGTAAGAGTTGCTGAAATCCTATGGGCATGATATCTGTATGCTGTTAGTTTTTAATCCTATAAACAGGTTTGCCTAGTGACCAATGCAGATGCAGGATCTGGATTTCTGGTTAACTTATAGACATGGTATCTATATGTGAGATGCAGAATTCCTTATAGACATGGTATCTATATGTGAGATGCAGAAATGCTTACAGACATGGTATCTATATGTGAGATGCAGAAATGCTTATAGACATGATATCTATACGTGAGATGCAGAAATGCTTATAGACATGGTATCTATATGTGAGATGCAGAAATGCTTATAGACATGATATTTACATGGATGCAGAAATGCAGAAAATCCTACGAGCAGGATATCTATGTGGATACAGACATGCAAAGCTGTAAGCGGGATACATGAATACAGAAGTGTAGCAATTCCCTATGAGCATGATATCTACCCCTTTGCATGCATGGTTGCCCTTCCCTTTTTCACTAATCACCCCAGAAGTTTATTACAAGAATTATTACAGTCCAAAATAAAATAAAGAAACTACATCAGAAAAAAAAAGAATAAAATTACAACCAAGGAGAGCCTGATTCAGGTTTCCTGCCTGAAGCATGAAGTAAACCAACTCCAAAGATCAAGATCTAAAGCCTTTCTCATTTGGGGTGTGTCAGAGTTCCCTAAGAGCCAAATGGACTCTGGGCAGTGCTCACACCCAAATACGTTGCAGGATTGAGTCATAGTGCAGTGTGGAAAGGCCAGCCCTCAAGTGTCCAAGTTTAGAGGGAACACAAGGTCCCAAGGCATGGCTCACAGGAGGGGGGCAGAACTTAGAAGCTAAGAGTGAGTGTAAGTGCATAGAAGGAATTCTGAAAAGGGGAAAAGGGATGTGACAAAGACAGGCTAGTGGGCATACCTAGCAATAGGAAATGCTGGCACACCCCACCAGCCCGTTAGAACACATTGTTTTGGGAGTTAGGATCCCCAAAGGGATCAGGTCCAAACATGAGCAATAACTTGCATATTGTCATGTTCTGAACTACAACTCCAAGCACATAGAGGGAAACAGGGGTGTAGGAATTCACAGCAGAAATAGATGAAAGGATATTAGCATGCTAGTTGACATTTAACTCCATACGGACAGTAAAGTAAACATGGATGTAAAGGCTGTAAGTAAAACACATTGGGGTAATGCTGAAACAAAAATTAGAACATACCAATCTCAAGTAATCAAGCAAAAGAAAGCAGTAGTCTTGTAAAGCCAAAGTGTAGACAAGAAGCAAGAATACCCCAAGTATGAGTTTTGGGAGATTGTAAGTGTGAAATCTGAAGTGTAATAATGTTGAATTAACCGTGTCTATTGTGTAGAAAGGGTCGTGCCTTTTATAGTGTAGAAAGCAATCAGAAATAGGTAAGAAAATAGTTTGAAAATCAATTACACAAGGTTTCCCTTTAATTAGGGAATCCTAATTTCAAATGGGTAAAACTAATTAAGGAAATAGATTAATCAAACATTTGTCAAAGCCGTACAAGAGGGGTAAATATATAGAGGTTTATTCAAGGACAAGGTCTTGACAGTACACGGTTGTACAATTTGAGGAAAGGCAATCAATTAACAGTAAATCACAAGGTCTGAATTTGGTATGAATGAATCTAGTCAGAGAAGGTGAAGAAAGGTTTTACTTAAGGAAATCAGTATCAATCAATCAGACCCTAAAAAAAGATTCTGAATCCATCATAAGTTGGAAAACCTTTTTGGAGAAAGATTCATCACACATATAAAAGAATACAGACACGCTTAAACATGAAGAACTAGCATGCCAATTAGTAGAAGAGTCTAGCGTAAAAGAAATTAAAAAAAAGTTCATAATTGTATGCAAACAAAGAAGTTCAAACTTAGTTCATAGACTCAGAAATTAGTCTGAAAGAGTCAAGGGTTCTCAAACAGAACCCTAGTTCAATCACATGATCAAACCTCGGCAGAACCCCCAAATTCTAGGGTTTCCACCTCGAGTCAAGTACAGAGATGAGGAAGTAGGTAGTCAAACAGGCTCAGAGATTTCTTTCAAAAACTCATGCGAAAGCGAGCAAATACAGTTGAAAGTTCAAAGCAAACAGAGTGAAGAAACTAATTCGAAACACAATGGGAGTAGAAGAAACATTAGAGAAAACGTGCTTAAACGGGTCTCTTAAAACAATTGACTCGAGGTTTTAAAAAAAAAAATTGGGGAAATCGATTAAAAACCCAAATAGAGCATAGATACGTAACCGATTTAAGAAAAAAATCGGAGAAAACCTCGAATAGTTAGGGTTTTAGAAGAACCCTAGAATCAGAAAGGCTTCGAAAAGGTCCGGTCTTGGTCGGAAAGGTCAGAGATAGGCTCATAGGACCAGGATACGCTGGAGCAAGGCCGACGATGACCGTGAAACTTCGAGCTGGCACAGGTCTGGATGAAGACCTTCGAGGTCTGGCCTCGATTCTTCAAAATGTCGAGCACACAGGAGTAACGGGGGGTGAGTATAAGGTTACCATGGCCGGAGAAGCCATGGTTTCCGGTGGGTTTTGAGGTTGAAGACGATAGGAGACGATTAGGGTTGAGGAAGGTTCAAGAGGGTTTGAGAGACGAAGGGGTTTCAAGGCGGCGTCTCTGGAGGAAAATGAATTAGGGTTGGGGTTTGGGTGAACTAAAATGGTAAGGGGAATCGTGGTCGTTGATCAAAATGATCAACGGCCTGGATCCAAAAAAAAACCGGGCAGGTTTTATTAACGGGTTAGGGGTCGGGTTATATATTAGGACGTGGGCTAGTCCGTTTGAAATTGGAATTGGGTTATTGGGGCGGTTGATTTTGGCTATAATTGAAATGCAAATAAGGCTATCAGTTAAATAGCCACTTTTCGCTTTTTAATTTATAAAAAATAGTAAAATGATTTTTGAAACAAATTGAAGGCACTAAATTAATTAATAATATACAATCATTAAATGAAAAATACTAGAGTAAATTTTATAATTATAAAAGCTATTCAAATCTTAAAATAGGCTAAAATTGCAATTAGTGCAAATTTAGCTTAACAATACCAAATCAATTATAAAATGTGTAAAAAAAAAATTACCTTAGCAATATATTGGTGTAAATATGAGGATAAATAAGTGAATCACCAAAAATGATAATTTTGGGAATAATTATTAGTTTTGTACTGTTAAAATAGGGCAATAAATGGGTTTAAAAAATCTTTTAAAAAATTAGGAAAAAATACTAAAACATTTGGACACACTTATATATGCATATATATACTATTTTGAAATTATTTTGCACATAAAAATATACAGGGAAAAATTGGGTATCAACAAAAGACAACAATAACTTCAATTAAGGCTAAGCAATTACGAAAAAGACAACAATAACTTAATTAAGGTTAAGCAATTATGGAAAAGACAGCATGGCAATAAAAGAGACGACAACTTCAATTACGGCATATAAAAATTTATTGGAAACAAGGTTAGAACATGAATCAATCAACTCCAAATAAGACACGTAAAGGTGAATTTAGTAAATGGAGGATTTAACATGATAAGACAACTTCATTTATAATGAACATAAGAACCTGTCACGACCCAAATCCAAACCTGTCGTGATGGCGCCTAACATGGTACTAGGCAAGCCGACATTTACTAATTAACTCCAACACTTTTAATAGAAAATGGATTTAAAGCAATTTAAATAGTAAAACTTCTCATAAACAGGATAGAAAATCTAAAACACAACGCGGAAACACCCAACATCGAGGTGTCACTGAGTACATGAGCATCTACATATCACAAGTCCGGGAAAATATTGTCTATCACAATCCGAAAAAAATTACAATAAGTGGAAGGATAGGGAAGGAGAAACAAGGTTTGCATTAACTCCTGGCAGCTACCTCGAAATCTCTGAAGGGTCAACTGGGCAGAGAATCAACACCCACCGTGTCAAGAAACACCTGGATCTGCACACGAAGTGCAGGGTGTAGCGTGAGTACAACCAACTCAGTAAGTAGCAAGACTAAACACGGAACTGAAAGTAGTGACGAGTTGCACAGTTATAGTTCAATTACAGTGATTTCAACATGGGAAAGTAGGCATGCTTTTAAGTTCCATAAATTAGGTCAAAACCATTACTTCATAACAAGTTTAAGTGCAACAGATTGTAATATCTTTCAGAAATTTCAAGACCACATACATGGTTGCTAAATGCAACTATAACGACATCAAATGCATCCTCTCAGGGCCACAGTCACTCAGCCCTCCCATTCACTCAGCACTCGCACAAAACACTCGCACTCAGTAGGTACTTGCTCACTGGGGATGTGTACAGACTCCGGGGGGTTCCTTCAGCCCAAGCGCTATATCAAGCCAATCATGGCATAAATCAATGATACATGCTACGGCGTGCATCCCGAACCCATAAATATATATAGCCATAAGGCTCATTGCGGCGTGCGACACGATCTACATATATACATCCAAAAGGCTCGTCACGGTGTGCAACCTGATCCACATATATACATATATCACTCACAGCTCGACACTTAATCACCAACCTCTCCAGTCTCTCAGGCTCTCAGAAATCATGAAAACCAGACCCAAAACAGAAATGATATAATGTATCAACAAGGAACAATAGAGACTGAGATATGATATGTAAATAAAACTGAGTACATGCAGCAATTAGCAGATAATTCAACAGGTAACGCGGCATCTGTGGGTCCCAACAATACCAACACATAGCCTAAACATGATTTCTAAAATTATTTGTAGTCAAATTTCTATAACACATGGAGAGCATACAGCTAATAACAGGTTATTTAACTTCACAGTTCCATGGAATGGACCAAGTCAAAATTCCTACGGTGAATGCCCACACGCTCATCACCTAGCATGTGTGCCACTTCCAAACCAATCACAAGACATATGATACGGGGTTTCATACCCTCAGAACCATATTTAGAACTGTTACTTACCTCAATCCGACCAAATCTCTACCCGAACACATCTTTGCCTCGCAAATTGTCCTCCAAAGGTCCTAAATCTAGCCACAATTAGTACGATACGATCAATACGGGCTAAAGGAATCAATTCACAAGAAAATACGAAGTTATAAATCAAAAGTCAAAAATCAACTCAAAGTCAGCCCCCAGGCCCACGTCTCGAAATCCAACAAAAGTCAAAAAACTCGAAAGCCCATTCAACCACGAGTCCAACCCTACCAAATTTATCAAAATCTGACGCTAAATCGTCACACGAATCCCCAAATCAAACTTTCTAAATCCCTAGCCTAAAACCCCCAATTTACACCTTAAATACACACCAACTAGGTGGGAAAATCAATGGGGAAAAATATTGTTGATAAAAACTGAGCACAAGGGACTTACCTCAAGAATCCCCTAGAAAATCCTCTCAAGAATAGCAAAAATCCGAGCTCAAAATGTTGAAGTGAAGCCAAAATCGCGAACCCTTGTTTTTAAACATTCTGCCCAGGCCTTTTGCATCTGCGACCAATTAACTGCACCTGCAGAACCACTTTTGGTGAATTCCTCCCCTTCTGCGAACTTCACTTAAAGTCCTAGTCCCGCATATGCGCTCCAGGTTCCACACCTGTGGAGGCGCTTCTGCGGCCCTCTATCTGCTTTTGTGGAAACAAGCTTTCCCCCACAGCTCCGCATCTGCGAAGCCTAGCTCGCACCTGCGGGCTCGTATGTGGTTACCCCCTCTCACCTATGCCCTGCTCTAGGCCAGCCCAGCTGCGCATCTGTGTAGTACCAGCTGCATCTGCGGCATTGCACCTGCGGCCAACCCCTCGCAGGTGCGAGCACACCAGAAGAGTTCAACTTCAGCAATCGCTCAACTTCAACTTTTGATCCATTGACCATCCGGAATCAACCTGAGGCCGCCGGGACCTCAACTAAACATACCAACAAGTCTTAAAACCTCATACGAACTTAGTCGAGCCCTCAAATCACATCAAACAACATTGAAAACACGAATCTCACCCCAATTCAAACCTATTGAAACTAAGTAATTCCAACTTCTACAAACGACGCTGAAACTTATCAAATCACGTCCGATTCACCCCAAATTTTGCACACAAGGCACAAATGACATTAAGAGCCTACTAGAAGTTCCAGAATCGGAATCCGACCCTGACATTTAAAAGTCCACTCCCGGTCAAACTTCCCAATAATCCAACTTTCGCCATCTCAAGCCTAATTCCACTACGGACCTCCAAATTACAACCTGGACATGCTCCTAAGTCCTAAAGCACCCAACGGAGCTAACAGAACCATCAAAACTCTGTTCCAGAGTCGTTTACACATAAGTCAACATCCGGTCAACCTTTTCAACTTAAGCTTCCAACTTTGAGACTAAGTGTCTCAATTCATTCTGCAACCTATCCGGACCCGAACAGACTAACCCGGCAAGTCATGTAACAACCATAAAGTATAAAATGAGTAGCAAATTGCGAAACGTGACTACAACTCTCGAAAAGACAGGCCAGGTCGTTACAGAACCTAAGAGCCCTAAACGGTCAAATTTCCATAAATAAGATCGAGTACGTACTCGTAGCCTCACGTACACGGCCTTCACATGAAATAATTAGCACAAATGACTCAAATCCTATGGGTTAGTAACCCTACACAAAGTTAGGCAAGATACATGCCTCAAAGAAGCTAAATCGATACTCTATAATGACCTTCTTGTGTGAAACAACCTCCGGACGACTCAAATCTAGCCAAAACATAACTTAATATCACAAATAAAAATCGTAGGAAACAATTTTGGGTAATAAAGTTTCGATCTTGAAAAATAAATAAAAAGTTAACTCAAAAATTCAACCCCGGGCCCCGCCTCAGAAGTCTACCAAAATTACAAAATCCAAACTCCCATTCGATAACGAGTCGAACCATACAAGAATTACTCAAATCTGACTTCAAATTACCTTTCAAATCCCCAAAATTTAGCCTAAGGAGTTTCATAATTTTTTTTTTCAAATTTCCAACTTAAATCATTAATTAAATGATGAAAATAACAATGGATTTATGAAATATAACAATATTGGGGTAAAGAACACTTATCCCAATCCAAACCGTGAAGAACCCCTCCGAAATGTCCCAAAATCGATGTCTATAACTCAAAATATGATGAAAATGGCCAAACCCTCGAGATATACACCTTCAACCCAGCACTTTCGCATTTACGGACAAAATTGCGCACATGCGCTCTCGCTTTTGTGAGCCAACACCCGCATTTGTGGTTCCAAATTACCAAACCAGGGGCCGCACATGCCGAAAAGTGTTAGCACAGCGTTAGCACAACCACAGAAGCGGACACCCTGGCACCCTTGACCCTTGACATGCGGGTGCGAACTTCACACCTACGCTCCATCACTCACAGAAGCTTACCTCCGCCCAGGCCTGAACATTGCAGAACCGACAAGATTCACGCAAAAGCGACTACGCATTTGCGCTCCAGAAATGCGCAGATGCGAGACACTAGAACCAGACCTGTCCACTAACATGGAAACTATATGAAACTCGTCTGAAACACACCCGGGGGCCCCGGGACCCCGTCCAACATACCAACAAGCTCCATAACATAACGTGGATTTACTCGAGGCCTCAAATAACATCAAGCAACATCAAAACTATGAATCGCACCTCCATTCGAACTTCATAAATTTATGAACTTCCAAATTCTACAACTCAAGCCGAAACATCTCTAATCAACCCGGAATCTCATTAAATTTTACATGCAAGTTCCATATGACACAACGGAGCTATACTAACTTCCAGAATCGAAATCCAAACCCGATATCAACAAAGTCAACTCCAGGTCAAACCTCTGAACCTTCCAAACCTTCAACTTTTAAATTTTCACTAAAATGCACCAAATCAACATACGAACCGCCAAATCCAAATTCAGACGCATGCCTAAGTCCAAAATCACCACACGAAACTATTGGAGTCATCAAAACAACATTCCGGCCGACTCTTTTCACTTAAGCTTCTAAAACAAGAATTGCCAAATTGATCCCGAATCATCTGAAAACCGAACGCGACCACACAAGCAAGTCATAACACATAATATGAAGCTTCTTGAGACCTTAAGCCACCGAACAGAATGCTAATTCTCAAAATAATCAATCGGGTCGTTACAAAATGACTCGTTCCCATTGCCAAACATCGATCAAATGATTGGTACGAGGGGCGAGCACGAGTTGATGAGTTTCCTCGATGCCTATTCCGAGTAAAACCAAATAAAATGAACTTTGAGGATCAGGAAAAGACTTCGTTCATAATGAATTTTGGCACATATTGCTACAATGTGATGATTTTCGAGCTTAAGAATGTCGAATCCACTTACCAGAGGCTTGTGAATAAAATGTTCGAAATACAAATAGGGAAAACAATGGAAGTTTACATAGATGATATGGTAGTTAAGTCTTTGAATGCAGGTGATCATCTGAAGCACTTCCAAGAAACCTTTGATAGCCTAAGGAAGCACAACATGAAGCTAAACCCCGAAAATAGTGCATTCGGATTTAGCTCCGGTAAGTTCTTATGTTTCCTGGTATCACAAATGGGTATCGAAGTCAATCTCGATAAAATTAAAGCCATTGAGGACATTCTTGACCAGCTATAAAATGTGAAAAAGGTTCAGAGGATAACTGGAAGACTGGCCGCTTTAAGCAGGTTCATTTCCCGGTCTTCAGAAAAATGTCATCACTTCTTCTCACTTCTAAAAAAGATGAACAACTTCGAATGGACTCAAGAATTCCAGCAGGACTTGAAAGATTAGTAAAGGTATTTATCGAGCACTCCGGTACTATCGAAACCAGGAAAGGGAGAACAATTGCCAATTTACCTAGTGATCTCAAATGTAGCAGTAAGTGTCGTTTTAGTCCTCGTAGACGAAGGTACGTAATTTTCTATTTATTATGTTAGTAAAATTTCAACGGCAGCGGAAACTCGCTACCCTTACCTCGAATAATAGGCCTTAGCTCTCGTAGTCGCCGCTCGAAACCTTAGGCCTTAAATCTAATCTCAGCCAATAGTCGTGGTGACAACCTTTCCCATGCGAAATATCCTTCATAAACCTGAACTGTCAGGTCGACTGGCCAAATGGGCATCGAAAGGAGTAAGTTCGTCATAGGGTATAAACCTAGGACTGCGATCAAATCGCAAGTTTTGGCCAACTTCGTGACCGATTTTTTCCACCAAAGAAGTAGTGATGGTGTCGGAAATGACATCAGGAGTCTTGTTCACAGACGGAGCTACCAACGTGAAGGGGTTCCGGGCTCGGGGTAGTCCTAATTACTCCCTCGGGAGAAACCCTGAGTTAGGCCATAAAAATTGTTCCCTTGACTAACAATGAAGCCGAGTATGAGTCTTTGCTTGCAGGACTTAAACTGGCTCGAGGACTAGAATTCGAGGTCGTTGAAATCAAATGCGATTCTCAATTGGTAGTAAAGCAGGTATACGGGATCTTCGACACCAAAGAGGAACCCATGCAACAATATGTAGTGAATGTCTAGACTCTGCTCGCATGGTTCAAGGAATGGTCGATCACCCACATCCCGAGAAAAGAAAAAGCAGAAGCAGATGCACTGGCCAATCTAGACTCATCTACGGAAATGAAGGGATGAGACTCTAATATGGTAGTATAGCTCATGCACTCGGTATTGGGTGCAGACTGTAATTATGAAGTAAATGCGACCAACTTGGTTTGGGACTGGAGAAATGAGATCATCGACTATGTTGTGCATGGCAAACTACCTGAGGATCCCAAGGCATCCCGGGAACTCCGCACTAATGCAGCTCGTTACAGCTTCCGAGAAGGCCAATTGTATAGAAAGTCTTTCCAACGCCCCTTGGCACGATGTTTAGGAGCCTCCGAGGCTAATTACGTCATGAGAGAAGTTCACGAAGGAATCTAAAGAAATCACTCGAGTGCGAACTCGCTAGTATTAATGTTAATTAGGGCAAGATATTACTGGCCCCAGATGAAACAAGACGCTAAGGCATTTGTTCTGAAATGCGACAAGTGTAAATGCCACACACAGTTGGTGCATCAAATGGAAGGACTATTGCATTCGGTATTGTCGCCTTGGCCATTCATGAAATGGGGAATGGACATAGTTAGTTGACTGTCGCCGGCTCCCGATAAGGTAAGATTTAACTGATTACTTCTCTAAGTGGGTTGAAGTAGGTCCTTACTAGATAATCGGCAAGCGTGAAGTGGTCGATTTCTTGTGGGAGAACAAAATTTGCAGGTTCGGAATACCAAAGAAAATAGCCAGCGACAATGGGTCGCAATTTATAGGTGCAAAAGTCACAAAGTTCCTTGAAGACTTGAAAATCAAAAGAATCGCATCTTCGCCATACCACCCAATCGCAAACGGCCAAGCAGAATCAACAAATAAGGTGATTATTCAAAATCTCAAAAAGACATTGGAAGTAGCCAAAGGCAAATGGTCTGAAGAGTTACTGGGAGTGCTATGGGCATACCAAACGATGGCCAAGTCAAGCACGAGAGAGACACCTTTCTCTCTCGTATACGGAGTAGAAGACATGATCCCGATGGAAGTGGGAGAACCTACCCTGAGATACTTTCGGGCGGACAAAGAAGCAAACAACAAAGCGTTCCTGGTTAGATTGGAGCTGCTTGACGAACGTATGGACTTGGCGCAAATAAGGATGGTGGCTCAAAAACAAAAATGGAAAGATACTATAATCGAAGATCCAATCTTCGTTATTTCAAAGTGGGGGACGTGATTTTAAGGAAAGTTACTCAAAACACCCGAGAGCTCAAGGCAAGGAAGTTGGGTCCGACGTGTGCAGGCCCCTACCGGATTTCAGCTGTCACCGGGAAAATATCTTAAGAACTAGAAAATCAAGCAGAGTAAAATAGCCGAGCAACTGGAATGGGGCACACCTCAAAAAGGTACTATTTTTGATGAGCACCGCTTATACTGAAAGTATGTGCTTCACTCTTTTTCCCTTCATCCAGTTTTTGTCCCAATTGGGTTTTTCTAGCAAGGTTTTTAGCGAGGCAGAAACGAAAAGCATACTACGAAGGAAACACTGTCAACAGAAATAACACCTTTAAACAACAAGGCATGGAAACCACAAGCCACTACGAGATGATTAGATAGTCTTTGGCTCGATAGTAAATTTCCTATCGGGAAGCAAAGCTTGCTATCGGACCAAAAGCTATCCGACCGTTCACGAGTGCCCATTCGCTGCAAGCCACTAGGGTTGGTTAGATAATCTTGGGCTCGGTAGCAAAGTTCATCACGGGAAATGAAGCTTGCTGCCGGACCAAAGATTATCCAACCATTCACTAGTGGAATCTTCAAAGGAGCAAGACTTCCAGTGTTCTAATTCACATTCGAACATTGGGGGGAATGACATGAGAATACGACAACCTGACTGCCGCATAAACCGGGACTACAAAATCCGGGAACAAAGATATATCATCGGGACCGGGGACTGCGCGCCTAGCCCCATAGAAACAACTTGCACAAATTAGGCACAAGTAATGGAAATTTCTTTTTAGCACAACGAATGCTTAAGTATAATGGGAGGAATAAAGTAAACACCTTTCATTTTTATCATGTTTCTTGTCCAAACGATGAATTATTTTATTAATTGAAAGTTAATCAAGTACTTCAAATGCTAGTGCTGGAATGAATAGGAGATGTCCTCTTCAAGAGCACCGCAAATATAAGAGGTCCCTCTCTTATGAAACTCTCACAGTAAAGGGGCGTCTTCGGAAGAATTTATGCCCGAAACTAAAATGCTATCGAGGAAAAAATGCACCTGAAGCCATGCATAATTCGACGCAAAAAATAAACTTTACGCAATTCTTAAACAAAAAGCACTTTTATATAACAAAATGTGCCAATCAGCACAAGTACAAAAGTATTAAAAAAAATAACAGAAAAGAAAGAAAGAAAAAAACCAAACTACTACGTCCCCAGGACATGGGGGAAGAGGAGCATCTGCTCCCCCAGGAGAAATAGGCGGATCTGCCTCTGGGCTCGGGATCATGTCCTTCATCCTCATCCTCTTCAAGGTCCTCCTCAGATCCCGAGAACTCGAAACTGGAACAAGAAGAGTCAGTTGCATCGGTTCGAACAGGGAGGCACCTCCGGACAGTTAACTCCAGCTCTCGGGCCTTGGCGATCTCGGCATCACAGTCAATGACGCCTGCTTCGGCCTCATCCAAGATTTTTCTCCTCATCATATACATTGAATATGTTTTCTCAATAGTGAGCGAATCCGCCTGGCACTAGAGTCCTGATTTAAGCTGATCAACCTTGGTCGAAAGGCTATTCTGATCGAATCTTATGGCCTTAAGGCTGAGATCAAGGTCACGGATAATGGAGATATGAACCTTATTATGTTACATGACCTTATTATACTTCTCCTCCATTAGGGCACGCTTCTTCTCATCAGCAACAACCTATTCAACTTTGCAGTTCAAAGCTGCCTCCAAACTAGAGACAGCCTTGCGCTCGGCATCAGCAAGTACAACATTTTGGACCTCAGACCACTTAGCCTTGGCTTCTTGAAATTCTGTATTTAACTGGGAGGCTTCTAGGCGAAAGGCCATTACTTGTCGTTTGCTCTGCTGCAACGGAACCTCCAACTCACTGGCTTCGGCAACTTGTTCTTCTAGTGTTGGGAGGTGAGCAACAATTTGGTCCTGCTTGCCAATACTTGATCCAGCAATTTCTCCTTCTGCTATACATTGAATATATTTTCTCAATTGTGAGGTAATTCGTTTCGCATTGTAGTTCTGACTTAAGGTGATCAACCTCGGTCAAAAGGCTATTTCACTCGGATCTTGTGGCCTTAAGGCTGAGATCAAGGTCACGGATAGTGGAGATATAATCCTTATTGTATTCTCTTATACTTCTCCTCCATCTGGGCATGCTTCTCCTCAACAGCAGCTGCCTCTTCATCTTTGGAGTTCGAAGTTGCCTCTAAATTATTCAATCCCTCAATAGAGGCAGCCTCGCGCTCGGCAATAGCAAGTACAACATTTTGGACCTCAGACCACATAGCCTTGGCTTTTTGAAATTGTGTATTTAACTGGGGGGCTTCTTGGCTAAGGTTTATCACTTCTTATTCGCTATGTTGTAACCGAGCCTCCAACTCACCGGCTCCAGTAGCTTGTGCTTCCAGTGCCGGGAAATGAGCAACAATTTGGTCCTGCTTGGCCAATAGTAGATCCCGTTCAGACGTGAGTCTTTCTTTATTGAGGATCAACTTTTGAAGGCCCCTCGGAGGCAAGGAAGTTGGCATGCGAAGCAAAAACCAAGTTATAAATCCTTCTATAACAAATCAAAAGAAAAAAAACAACAAAGAGAACGAGTACCATATCGTCGTTGTGTTGTGCATGGTATTATTTATCATACACTCCACCGAAAGAGAGTGTATTTTCTTCTTGTATTTCTCTGAAGCCAGCGGCTTCAGGTAATTGGCGAGTTCCACTGGCCTCACCTAGGAATCTATAGAGGGAGGCGAATAGTTGTGCCCCAAATTCCCATGGTCTGTGGACTGGGAAGGAGGATATACTAATCTCGGGTGTCGGCGGCCGGTGGGGGTGATGTAGTAGTTGCTGGTGACGAAGGTATGGTCGGCGTGGAAGTAGATGAAGCTGATGGTGTTGTGGGTTGAGAAGCAGCTGCGATAAAGGCAGTGCTGGTTGTAGGTTTCTCATCAACTGAAGACGGAATAGGCCCGGTACTCAGCCCCATAGTACCGAGAGCAACAACTGGGGCTCGTAAGCAAGAATTGGCATTCTCCACTTATTGCACTCTCCTAGAGCACTTGGACATCTTCCTTGGTTGGCTTCATAAGCTCTTCTGATTGAGCATTTTGTTTAGCTGATGAAGGTCGTTATCTCCACTGTAGGGAAGCCCCTTCATCACTGGCTTCCCCATCATCATCAATCACCACAGTAGCAGTATCTGTCTCAGGCGCAGTGCTCTTTACCTTTTTACTTTTGCCCTCGGCCGAGGAGGAGCGCGCCTTTTTACTTTCTTGCTCTCCGTCTAGGGACTCCGAGAGGAAGCACTTACACCGGAAGTTAATGCGATGGCCCCTGTTCGGGTGAAGGACTCCTTCAGCAACCTTGTAGCCTCTGCGGGATCATCCAAAACGTCCTCCTCAGGGTCGCTAATAGAGCCCTGCGGAAGACCTGAATTCAACGGAAAAAGACGTTAACCAACTTTCTTATACACGAAAATAAGGTAAAGACAAGATTACTTTCCCGAATCAACTCACCGTTATTTTTGGCCTTCCACCCATATTTAAGGGCCAGTTCTTTTCACCAGAGGGTCTCAGATATGGTAATATCCAGAATATTCTGAACTCACTGGCCCAAGCCTTCAACCCTTGGTGGTGTCCACAGAGTTGGTGAAATAATGAAAAAGAGAAAGATTACTAATAGCATGAAACAACCTTTTATCAGAGAAAAGATAGATGTTGAACTTACTTGTACGAGTGCATGACTCAAGGAAAGGTGGAGTTGTGTCTGGGATAATATCCCTAGTGGCAACTACAACTAACTGCTCTATCCATCCACAGTCGTTGTCATCATCCATGCAGGTGAGCAAAGCATAAAGTTTATTACTCCCCCATGGAAAATCTTGGGGGAGTAGAGGTTCATCATGTGAACCAAGGAGAGCTCTTCCCCCATCTCCTAGCATAGCCGCTGTAGACAGGCTATCGTCTGCCATACATAGGGGCTCACTTGTGCCAAGCAGACTTGATATCGGTGGCAAAACTACAAAATTACGGGATCAAGTCCCCCGCTCAATGAGAACGGGCCCAAAGTGAAGGGGTACGTGTAAACGTACGTAAAACCCTTCTTAGGGAACGTTACTCGCTCCACCAGATCAGGAGTGATGATGTTCAAATCATGGAAACCACAATCCTCCTTTATAGCAGGAATACTAGAAGGACAGATGGAAGAAGGGTACATGCCAACAGCCCATATACGAGAGTTTGTAGAAGGAAACTTCTCTTCGAAATCCTTGACTGTAGTTTGCCTTATAGGAATGATGGTTCTCACCATAGGAGGGGCAGCATTATCAGTGCTTTCATAGTTTTTTTAGAGAACTTGAGTTCTTGGAGGAGGAAGCCATGGTTAACAGAAGGCAATAAGAATTCTTTGAAGAAGAAGAAATAAAGAAAGAAAGAGTTGAATGCAAAGAAGTCGAGAGATTTTTGAAAAACTGTAATGTGTAAAAGATGAAGAAGAATGAAGCGTATAAGTAAAGGAATAGGTGGATAAAATCGTGTGCATGATTACCTCGAGAATCGGCGAAAGTATTGCTAAATCGTGGAGTGATGCATGTTTGGGGCATTAAATACGGAGAGATATGCGTCTAATCAAGCGTCAGAAACTTTTTAGAGGGGATTAACAAATTTCCCACCAAGAAAGGTATCTTCACCAACTTCCCGATGACACAAAGATGTGCCATCGAAATGCATGGAGGACTATTTGTATAGGGTACAATCAGTTCGTATTAAGTACTCGAATAAAAGAGTGACACGTGGAACCAGAGACTAACGGAAAGTGAGGCAAGTAGAAACCAAGACTGGGGACAGCAGCTTCGGTTGGCACCGGGAAGACCCCGAGGGGAATATTGCTAATAAAGACAAATGAATCTTTTCCACCTGATGACATTCAACGAAGAATATTCTTCAATATTAAATACACAATCTGCTATAGAGAATTTTGGCATACATAGCCTGCCGTTACATATTGTCACGACCCAAATCCTAACATGTTGTGATGGCGCCTATCGTGGTACTAGGCAAGCCGACATTTACGAATAACTCCAACACTTTTAACAAAAATAGTTTTAAAGCAGTTTAAATAGCAACTTCTCATAACACAATAGAAAGATCCAAAAACAGAACGCGGAAAAACAACTCCCAAATCGGGGTGTCACAGAGTACATGAGCATCTAAAGTTACAAGTCTGAAATACACTGCCTAAGATAGTCCGAAACTAAATACAGTAAAAGGAAAGATAAGGAAGGAGAAACAAGGACTGTGAACGTCGGGCGGCTACCTCGAAGTCTCCAAAGTTAAGTTGTGCAAAGTATCAACGCCCACCATGTCCAGAAACACATGGATCTACACACAAAGTGCAGGGTGTAGTATGAGTACAACCAACTCAGTAAGTAACAATACTAAATAAAGAACTGAAAGTAGTGACGAGCTCTGCAATTATAGTTCAACTTCACTAATTTCAACATAGGAAAATAGGCATGCTTTCAAGTTCGACAATTTAGGCCAAATCAGTTATCTCATATCGATTTAAGTAAAATAGAATATAACATCTTTCAGAAAAACTTCCAGACAATGATATATAGCAGCTAAGTGCAACAATAATGAAGTCAAGAGCATTCTCTCAGAGCAATAGTCACTCAATCTTTCTCAATAGCACAGCACTCGGCACTCGACACTTAGCACTCAACACTCATACTCAATTGGTACATGGTCTCACTGGGGTGTGTACAGACTCCGGAGGGACTCCTTCAGGCCAAGCGCTATATCCCTGCGGCGTGCAGCCCAATCCCATTATATATATATTGCCATAAGGCTCGTTGCGGCGTGCAATCCGATCCACATATATACAGCCCTAAGGCTCATTGCGGCGTGCAGCCCGATCCATATATATACATCCCTAAGGCTCATTGTGGCGTGCAACCTGATCCACTTATATACATATCTCTCACAACTCGGCACTCAAGCCCTAATTCAGTCACCAACCTCTCCAGCCTCTCGGGCACTCATAAATCATAAAAATCAGCCCAAACAGAAATGATGTAATGTATCAACAAGAAATAAGAAGAGACTAAGATATGATACGCAAGTAAAACTGTGACTGAGTACAAGACAACAATTAGCAAATAATTCAACAAGTACACGACCTCTGCGGGTCCCAACAGTATCAACGCCTAAACATGATTTCTAACATTATTTGCAATCAAATTTCTATCCGAGCAAGACTCTACTCCAACACACCTTTGCCTCCCAAATCGGCCTCCAAATGTCCCAAATCTGGCCACAAGTAGTACAATACAATCAATATTGGCTAATGGAATCAATTCTACAAGAAATTATGAAGTTATAACTCAAAAATCCGAAATTGGCTCCAACCCGACCCCTGGGCCCACGTCTCAAAATCTGACAAAAGTCACAAAATCCGAAAGCCCATTCAACCACGAGTCTAACCATACCAAATTTACTCAAATCCGATATCAAATCTGTGAAACACAAATTGCCTCTGACCAAAAATCCCCTATACGCGAACGCGTTCAGGCAATCGCGAATGCGAAGCTTCACTGACCCCTCTAATCGCGAACGCGACCTCACCTCCGTGAACGCGTAGACCAATTGCATGGGGTCCCCAATTGCCTCTTCTCTTCTTCACGAATGCATCAACCCTCTCGCGTTCGCGATGCACTCTCCGCCCAAGCCTCCACGAACGTGTCCTCTTCTTCACGAACGCGAAGAACAAAGTTCCTCAGCCTCCATATGCACTTCGCGACCGCGAGACCTTTGTCGCCCAGGAAAAACCAGCAAACCTCAACTTCAGCAGTCTCCCAACTTCAACTCTTGATGCGTTAACCACCCGAAATCAACCCGAAGCCCCCGGGACTTCAACCAAACAAACCGCCAAGTTCCAAAACATCATACGAACTTAGTCGAATGCTCAAAAATATGCATCGTGCATGGATTCAAGCTAATGAACTTTGAAACTTCCCAATTCTACAACAGACAGAGAAACCTATCAAATCACGTCTGATTGACCCCAAATTTTGCACACAAGTCAAAAATGATACCACGGGCCTACTCCAACTTCCAAAATCAGAATTCGACCCTGATATTAAAAGGTCCACTACCGGTCACACTTCCCAAAAATTCAACTTTCGTCATTTCAAGCCTAATTCCACTACAGACCTCCAAATCACATTCCGAACACTCTCCTAACTCTAGAATCACCCAGCGGAGCTAACGGAACCATAAAAACTCTATTTCGTAGTCATTTATACATAACTCAACGTCTGGTCTATCATTCCAACTTAAGCTTTGCATTATGAGACTAAGTATCTCAATTCATTCTGAAATCCTTTCAGACCCGAGCTGACTAACCCGATAAGTCATATAGCAACTATAAAGCACATATGGAACAGTAAATGGGGAACGGGGCTACAACACTCAAAATGACTGGCTAGGTCGTTACATCCTCCCCCTCATAAAGAAACATTCATCCTTGAACGTGTCTAGAAACATACTTGGAGTCTCAAATAGGTGTGGATATCTTCTCCGCATCTCCCGCTCGGTCTCCCAAGTAGCCTCCTTAACGGGCTAACCTCTCCACGGCACCTTCACCGAAGCTATGTCCTTTGACTTCAACTTTTGAACCTACTGATCTAGAATGGCCACCGACTCCACATTAGAAGTCAAATCACCATCCAACTGAACCGTGTTGAAATCGAAAACATGAGACGGATCGCCAATATACTTCTGGAGCATAGAAACATGAAATATTGGAGGCACACTTGACAATCTATGTGGCAAGACAAGCTAGTAAGCCACCTCCCCAATACTCTGAAGTGCCTCAAACGGCCAAATAAATTGAGGGCTTAACTTACCCTTCTTCCCGAACCTCATAACACCCTTCAAGGGTTAACCTTCAACAGAACTTCTCCCAACCATGTAAGCAACATCACGAACCATCCTGACGGCATAACTCATCTGTCTAGATTGCGTCGTGTGAATCCGCTCCTGAATCAATTTAACCTTGTCCAAAGCATCCTGAACCAAGTCAGTACCCAATAGCCTAGCTTCACCCGGCTCAAACCAACTCACCGAGATCTACTCCATCTCCCATACAAAGCCCATACGGAGCCATCTGAATGCTCGACTAGTAACTGTTGTTGTAAGCAAACTCCGCGAGTGGCAGAAACTCATCCGAAGAACCCCCAAAATCAATGACACAAGCGCGTAGCAAGTCCTCCAATATCTGAATAGTGTGCTCGGACTGTCTGTCTGTCCAAGGGTGAAATACTGTACTCAACTCAACCTGAGTACCCAACTCTCACTGCACGGCTCTCTAGAACTGCAATGTAAACTGCGTGACTCAATCTGAAATAATGAACACTAGCACACTGTGAAGGCAAACAATCTCTCGGATGTAAATCTTATCCAACCACTCCAAAGAATAAGTAGTACCAACTGGAATGAAGTGCGCAGACTTGTGAGCCGATCCACAGTCACCCAAATAACATCAAACTTCCTCGAAGTCCGTGGGAGCCCAACTACGAAATCCATGGTGATCCGCTCCCATTTCCACTCTAGAATCTCTATCCTCTGAAGCAATCCACCAGGTCTCCGATGCTCATATTTTATCTGCTGACAGTTAAGATACCAAGCTACAAAACCCACTATATCCTTCTTCATTGTCCTCCACGATAGTGCTGCCTCAAGTCCTGATACTACTTCGCGTCACCCGGATGAATGGAATACTGCGAACTGTGGGCCTCCTCAAGAATCAACTCATGTATCCCATCTACATTAGGCACACAAATCCGACTCGGCATCCTCCACACCCGGTCATCTCCAATAGTCTTATCTCTGACATCACCGTGCTGAACCTTGTCCTTGAGGACAAGGAAATGAGGATCGTCATACTGGCACTCTTTGATGCGATCAAATAAGGAAGACCGAGAAATCACACAAGTTAGAACCCGATTGGGCTCCGATACATCTAACCTCGCGAACTAGTTGGCCAAGTCTTGAACATCAACTGCAAGAGGTCTCTCACCAATAGGAATGAATGTAAGGCGACCCATACTCACCATCTTCCTACTCAAGGCATCGGCCACCATATTGGCCTTCCCCGAGTTATACAAAATAGTAATATCATAGTCCTTTATCAGCTCCAACCATCTCCGCTGCCTCAAAATTAGATCCTTCATTTTGAACAAGTGTTGCAGGCTCCGATGATCTGTAAATACCTCACAAGACACACCATAAAGATAGTGCCTACAAATCTTCAATGCATGAACAATGGCAGCCAACTCCAAATAATGAACGTTGTAGTTCTTCTCATGAGGCTTTAACTGACACGAAGCATAAGCAATCACTCTATCCTGCTACATTAAGACACACCCAATACCAATCCGAGAAGCATCACAATTCACTGTATAATAACTAGAAGCTTAAGGTAGAACTAGAATTGGAGTTATGGTCAAGGCAGTCTTGAGCTTCTGAAAGCTCTCCTCACACTCATCCGACCACTTGAAAGGAGCACCGTTTTTGGTCAATTTGGTCAAGGGCAATGCAATAGACGAGAAACCCTGCACGAAGCGACGATAATAACCAGCCAACCCTAAAAAGCTCCGAATCTCCGTAGTTGAGGACGGTCTGGGCTAACTCTGAACTACCTCTATCTTCTTCGGATAACCTGAATCCCCTCATTGGACACCATATGCCCTAAGAACGCCACTGAACTGTTCCAAAACTCACACATAGAGAACTTGGCATAAAGCTTCTCCTCCCTTAACTAATGCAACACAATCCTCAAATGTTGGTCATGTTCTTCCTGGCTACGAGAGTACACCATGATATCATCAATGAATACTATGAAAAACGAGTCAAGAAAAGGCTAAAATACACTATTCATCAGATGCATGAACACTGCTGGGGCGTTGGTCAGTCCAAAGATATCACAAGGAACTCATAGTGACCATAATAGGTCCTGAAAGCTGTCTTTAGAATATCCGAGTCCTGAATCTTCAACTGGTGATACCCAAACCACAAATCAATCTTGGAGAACACCCTCGCTCCCTGAAGTTGTTCAAATAGATCATCAATATGTGGCAAAGGATACTTGTTCTTGATTGTGACCTTGTTCAACTGCCTATAATCAGTACACCTCCTCATAGTACCATCCTTCTTCTTCACAAACAAAACCGGTGCACCCCAAGGTGACACACTAGGCCTAATAAACCCCTTATCAAGAAGGTCCTGAAGCTTCTCTTGCAACTCATTCAACATAGTCGGTGCCATACGGTAAGGAGGAATAGAAATGGGCTGAGTGCCCGGCACCAAGTTAATACAAAAGTTAATATCCCTGTCGGGCGGCATGCCCGGTAGGTCTGCAGGAAACATATCCGAAAAATCTCATACCACCCGAAGAGAATCAATAGTAGGGATATCAGCACCAACATCCCTCACAAAGGCGAAATAAGATAAACAATCCTTCCCAATCACCCGTTGGGCCTTCAAGTATGAAATCACTCTGCTGGGAACATAGTCTAGAGAACCTCTCCACTCAATCCTTGGCAACCCCCGACATCGCCAACGTTACGGTCTTAGCGTGACAATCCAAGACAACATGACATGGATACAACCAGTCCATACCCATGATCACATCGAAATCAACAACACTAAGCAACAAGAAATTGACTCTGGTCACCAAACCCCTAATGGTCACTACATGTCAACCGATATACACTTTCTACTATAATAGTATCTCCCGCGGACGTAGATACATGAACAAATGAAACTAGAAACTCATGAGGCATATCCAGATAATAAGCAAAATACGATGATACATACGAATAAGTGGAACGAGGGTCAAATAATATGGAGGCATCCCTGTGGCATACTGACACAATACCTGTAATCACTAGGTCTTAAGCTATGGCATCTGGTCTGGCGGGAAGAGAATAGAATCTGGCTTGGCCACCACTTGATCGGCCTCCCTCTCCAGGGAGACCCCTAGCTGCCTGAGCTCAACCCCGAGTTGGCTAGGCGGGTGGTAAAGAAACTGGTGCTGAAGTCATAGGATGACTCCTCTGTTGAGCTGGACCTCCTAACAGACGGGGACACTGCCTCCTGATATGACCAAACTCCCCACACTCGTAGCAACTCCCCGGTGTTGGTGGTGGGGACAGAAGGGGGTCCCGAGCACCGGGATAACTAGTAGAAGGACCTGGCATAGATGAGCCCTAAACCGATGGAGCACGAGACGAACCTGCTGAGAACTGTATGAACCCTGGCTGGATGATGCATCATGGTGAATTGGACGAGCCATCTGAGCATGCCTGAAAGGACGACCCCTACCGTGGTAGAACTGACCCCCAGAAGGAACACTGCTGAAACCTCCCGATCCACGACGCCTCTTGGCCTCCCTCTCACCCTGCTCCTGACTGCAGACTAACTCTATCTGCCGAGCAATGTCTACAACCTCATCGAAAGTAGCACGAAATACCCTTTCTCGAGTCATAAACAACAGTAACTGATATGTGTGGCCATCAATGAACCTCATAATCCTCTCCCTATCAATGGGAACCAACCATGATTCATGACGAGCAAACTCAGAAAACCTCATCATGTACTTCATCCTGACGAAGCTACTCAAACTATCTGCACAACTTCTCTCTACGAGACTGAGGCATGAACTTCTCCAAGAAGAGAATGGAGAACTCCTGCCATGTTAGTGGTGCTGCACCGATGGGCCTACGCTTCTCATAAGCCTCTCACAATCTGAAGGCAGCCCCAGAAAACTAAAAAGTAGTGAACGAGACCCCACTGGTCTCTAGAATACCTGTTATGTGAAGAATCCTCGGACACTTATCCAAGAAAATCTAGGCATCCTCCGACTCTGCCCCACTGAAATATGGAGGTTGGAGCCTCCCAAACCTCTCTAACCTCCTCTGCTCATCATTAGTCATAACAGGAACCACATGGGCCTGAGTAGCTACAACTGGCTGGGCTGGTAGTGCCCCCGGTGTTTGGAGTCCCTGCATCACCTACTATGGTGTGCGGGCGGCAGGAGTCTGAGTACCTCCCCCAGCTAGAGAAGTGGCTGCTACGGCCGGAATAGAAACTGCCTAACAAAGACTGGTGCACATGGTCAGAATCTAAGTTAAGGCCTCCTGAAGGTCGGGATCACAATGAGCACAGCTGGTGCCTGAGCTGGCCCCACTAGCTCATCCCCAACTGGAACCTACTCCTAAACTAGGGTAACTGGTGGATCTGCAGGTGCTGCCCTAGCTGTTGTACAAGTTACACCTTTGCCCCGACCGCTACCTTGGCCTCTCGCAGCCCTAGCTGGTGGTACTAGTGGCTTTCCATCCTGCCTAGTAGTACGTGTCCTCACCATCTATGAGAGAATAGAATAACAAAAGTTTAGTTACCGGAATCCACAGATCCGCACGACAAGAATTCAAGAATGTGATGTTTCCTAAGGGTTCCTCAGCCTCTCAAAGATAAGTACAGACGTTTCCATACCGGTTCACAAGACTCTACTAAACCTTCTCATGACTCGTGAGACCTATATAACCTAGGCTCTGATACCAACTTGTCACGACCCAAATCCTAACCTGTCGTGATGGCACCTATCATGGTACTAGGCAAGCCGACATTTACGAATAACTCCAACACTTTTAACAAAAATAGATTTAAAGCAGTTTAAATAGCAACTTCTCATAACAGGATGGAAAGATCCTAAAACACAGCACGGAAAAACAACTCCCAAATCGGGGTGTCACAGAGTACATGAGCATCTAAAGTCACAAGTATGAAATACACTGCCTAAGATAGTCTGAAACTAAATACAGTAAAAGGACAGATAAGGAAGGAGAAACAAGGACTGCGAACGCCACGCAGCTACCTTGAAGTCTTCAAAGATCAGCAATACAAAGTATCAACGCCCACTGTTTCCAGAAACACCTGGATTTGTCCACGAAGTGCAGAGTGTAGCGTGAGTACAACAAACTCAGTAAGTAACAATACTAAATAAAGAACTGAAAGTAGTTATGAGCTCTGCAATTATAGTTCAACTTCAATAATTTCAACATAGGAAAATAGGCATGCTTTTAAGTTCGACATTTATGCCAAATGAGTTATTCATATCTATTCAAGTAAAACAGAATATAACATCTTTCAAAAAAACTTTGAGACAGAGATATATGGCAGCTAAGTGCAACAATAACGAAGTCAAGAGCATTATCTCAGAGCAATAGTCACTCAATCTTTCTCAATGGCACAACACTCAGCACTCAGCACTCAAAACTCATACTCAATAGGTACCTTTATTCGCTGGGGGTGTGTACAGATCCGGGAGGGGCTCCTTCAGCCCAAGCGTTGTATCGTTGCGGCGTGCAACCCGATCTTATAATATATATATATATATATATATATATATATATATATATATATATATATATATATATATATATATAGCCATAAGGCTCTGTGTGCAACCCGATACACATATATATAGCCCTAAGACTCGTTGTGGTATGCAACCTGATCCGCATATATAGCTATCGCTCATAGCTCGGCACTCAGGCCCTAATTTAGTCACCAACCTCTCCAGCCTCTCGGGCACTCAAAAATTATAAAAATCAGCCCAAACATAAATGATGGAATGTATCAACAAGAAATAACAAGAGACTGAAATATGATACACAAGTAAAACTGTGACGGAGTACAAGATAGCAATTAGCAAATTATTTAATAAGTACACGACCTCAGCGGGTCCCAACAGTATCAACATATAGCCTAAACATGACTTCTAACATGATTTACAGTTAAATTTCTATAACACATGGAAAGCATATAGCTAACAACTCAAACCAGTCACATAACACATAATCCGGAGTTTCATACCCTTAGAAGCAGATTTAAAACTGTAACTTACCTCAATCCGAGCAAAGCTCTACTCCAACACACCTTTGCCTCGCAAATCGTCCTCCAAATGTCGCGAATTTAGCCACAAGTAGTACAATACAATCAATACGGGCTAAAGGAATCAATTCTACACGAAATTACGAAGTTATAAATCAAAAATTCGAAATCGGCTCCAAGTCGGCCCCGGGCCCACGTCTCGAAATATGACAATAGTCATAAAATTCGAAATCCCATTGAACCATGAGCCTAACCATACCAAATTTACTCAAATCCGATATCAAAATCCCATTCAAAATCTCAAAAATCTAGCCTAAGAACTGTTCTTCATTTTCCCAATTTTTCACCCAAAATCACAAATTTAATGGTGGAATCAAAGGCATAATTATGGAAGCAAACCAAAACTGGATAGGAATAACTTACCCCAAACACCTACGTGAAAATCCCTCCAAAAATTGCCTTCTACCGAGCTCCCAAATCAATTTTGTGTTATGAACTCAAAACCCTCATTTTATAAACTTATATTCTGCCCATGTACGCCTTCTTCGTGAACACGGAAGCATCCTTGCATTCGCGAAACACAAATTGCCTCTGACAAAAATCCCCTTTACGTGAACGCGTTCAGGCACTCTAAATGCGAAGCTTCACTGACCCCTCTCATCGCTAACGCGACCTCACCTCCGCGAACGCGTAGACTAATTGCATAGGGTCCCAGTTGCCTCTTCTCTTATTCATGAACGCGTCACCCCTCTCGTGTTCGCGACGCACTCTCCGCACAAACCTTCGCGAATGCGTCCTCTTCTTCGCGAACGCAAAGAACAAATCTTCCTCAGCCTCCAGATGCACTTCTGATAAGTTGGTATTTTACCAACTTGTCTCGTCTTTAAGCTTAGATTTTTGCAATGTTTGAGTGATAAAATTATGTGTTTAATGTCATTTACTTCTGTATTATAGGTTCTATATCAATTAGAAGTGATCTGGAAGAAACCAAGTGAAAACGAGTCAAAAAGAAGCTGGAAAAAAAAAAGAAAATCTAGAAAATGGCCTCAGGTGTCGCAATTTCAACAAACATATGGGAAATGCAAAGAAAGCAGTGATCGCAAATGCCAAAAAAGGCTTCGCAAATGCGAAGATAACCTAGGCCAGCAGTCTTCGCAAATGCGATATAAGACTTCACAAATGCGAAGCCAAACCAGACAGTCAAACTTTACAAATGTGAAGTTTTATCGCAAATGTGATGATCAACAAGAATATCACTGTTTGCAATTGCGAACTAATATTCGCAATTGCGCAAATCGTGCTTCAGTTCTGGGCAATTATGTCATTTCATATTTCTGGCCCCAAACCCTTTAATACACGACTTAGCTCATTTGTAAAATATCTTTGGACATCTTTGGGCAGTCTTTGACCTATTTGGAGAGAAGAACACAAGTTTTGGAGCTAGGGTTCTTGCATACACTTTGGTCTTGAAGATTTGAAGCTTTTGGTTGAGAATTTCTTACTCATTTATGTTTATTTCTTTGTTTCCTTGCTTTGTATTATATATCTAAGTGTGTAGTATTTATTCCAACACTTGAATCTTGTTTATGGAAATACTCATGTTTAAAGTGTGGATTAAATATCTTGTTGTGCTTATGTATTAAATGATTTTTATCTTTTATGAAGTGAGTTATTGTTTCTTTAATTATTCTTGTTCTTTAGTGTTTCCAAAGGGATTAGCTAACCCTAGGACTCGCCCATTAACTTCGAATTAATTTTTGGAAAGATTATTTGAGGTTGGAAAAGATTAGTTAATAAGAACTTGAGGCTTTAACCCTCATTTTATAGATTCTACCTAGGGATAGGATTGAACTACCTGTAGCCATAATCCGGTGTGCTTAATCTCCTAATTGTTTTAGGGATAATTCATTTTGAAAGTGTTGTTAGTCTTTGGAAGAAGCTAATATAGAATTATTACCCGAGGCTAATTAACATAAACTCGCCTATATCTGTAAAATCGTGAAATACATTGGATTGTTACTTGAGTGTAATTCCCTGGGTATCCATACTTGTAGCTATTGATCATTTTACTTGCTTTTTAGGTTAGTTTATATTTTTGCATTTCGATATACATATTTTCTCAAAACTATTCGTAGTGTTTGGCATTGCATAACAAGTGATAATTCTCTTACATTCCTAATCGCTTACATATTTTTCTCTGTGGGATTCGACCCCGACTCATAGTTGGGTAAATTATACTGCATGCGACCGTATCCATTTATTTTTTAGTAGTGGATTTGGACCTCATCAAAATTGGCACCGTTGCCAGGGAACAAATTAGCATAATTTAGGGTGTTCGAAAAATAAGCGTAAGTGCTTTGGTCCCAACTTGTGAATATTTGTGTATTTTTTTTTACCTTGGTCTATTTTTCTTGTTTGTTTCTTGTTTATTTTCTTAAGTATTTTAAAACTGGCATCATAAAGTGAAAATTGGTTGGATGGTAGTTGTTCATACTTTGATGACCCTTGTCCTTATTATGGAGGACCACACTCGTGGCAAAATTGTTTAAGTTCTCTCGGGGGCGGATTGTGCGCACAATCTCAAACCCATGAAAGGAGTATTTGTGATAAGTGTGGTCGTCAAAATGGTCATTGGGAGTATTGTGCTTATTTGTCCTTTCCTTTCCCAAGCCCCCACTATGATGATTCTACTTTTTTGTGATAAAATTTATAGGATATGGAGGTGGAAGAAATTGAGCATGGTCAAAATGGAGAGTTCAACCTCGTGTTAGAATGCCTAATTGAAGGAGAAAACAAAGAGCAAAGTGCTTTGGAGGAGCTTTTGCAAAATAGTCTCCAAAATGACTTGGTACTTGAAAGGTTGCATTCACAAATGGGAGAAATGCTTGAAGCTTTAGAGGTCCAAAAACCCTTGAAGTTAATGATAGCCAAGAATCTTCCTTGGAGGTTGAAGCCAAAAATCCTTCCTTGGCATTTGATCCAAACCAAGAAGAACTCTCAAGTGCTCAAAATGAGAAGATGATGCTCATGTTGGAGGTCATTCTTGAAAATGAGGAGAAGTATAACTTTGCACTCGAAGATTTGAAGCATGTCTTGACTCAAAATGATGATAATATCTGCACTTTGAAAGATCAAATGAAAAATATTGGTTGAGGCTCACTATGCCCACCAACTTGAGAGTGTGGAAAGAAATCAACAAGAGTCCGACTACGAGGAAGAAAGTAAGCTTTACTTTGAGGAATCAAGAATTGAACATCCGCCAACCTACTCCATGCTTGTTAGTGATGCCAAGAAAAATATGGAATTAGAGTTAACCGGTGTAATTGAAAATATGGTTGAAATTGACTCTAGTCCGGGGGAAAAAGATGATGTAAAAATCCGGGAAGAATAGCAATTTGGAGGGTTGATATCACATTCCAAGCATTTTTCAACATGGAATTGTGTGGTGATATGGGAATTGAACTACATGAGTCAATAAGGTATTGCGAGGAGGAAAGACAAAGGCCATACATTTTACAATTTGAGGGAACAAGAAGGCAAAATGACATTCCTCACATGAAAGCCAAGAAGTGCAAAATGAAGAAATTAATGCTTGGCTTGTTCATCTACTTACCACCCCCCACCGCTCGTGGTCACAAGCTTGATTCCAAGTTGGGTGCCCAATACATATCGTAAAAGTGGCATGAAAAGTGGTAAAGAGATTCGCGTCGTGCCACACGTTAAATACGGCGTTTGGTGCGAGTAACCCATCGGTTTTTAAATTTTTAGTCGGTTTTGAAATTTTCCTTTTTAGAATAGCTTATTATATTGTTTTTAACTAATCTGCCAAGTTTCGCAATTTTTGGAGTTGATTTAAGTAGGTTGGGGCGACGGAGAGCGCGAACCAGTAGCTGAAAATTGCAGAAGCACCAGCATTCGCATTTGCGAACTTTTTTCGCATTTGCAAACCTGGCCCTTAATGCAAAATCGAGAAAATGCTCGCATTTACGACCTTTGCTGAAAGTTAAAAGTTCGCAATTGCGAATGGGGGGTCGCAAATGCGACCTCTGAGGCACTAAACTGGGTCTCGCTGTGCAACTTATAACAAAATATCAAACTGTCACGACCCAAATTCCATTATAGGCTGTGATGGCTCCCAACGCCGTTGTTAGGCAAGCCAACACTGATCAACTAGTGCATTCCCGTTTTAAATAAATTATTAATAATACCTCCTCCTTTCTTGTTAAAAGATTTAGGAGTTTGAAATTATAATATAAATAAGTGGAAGCAATGAGTACGAATCGTAATCATGTAAATAAACCAAAATAATGAGTCTACTAGCGTGTGTGCCAAGATCTGGTATCACAAGTATGTGGGCAATCTAGTAGAATATACAAAACCATGCTAGCCGATTGTCTGAAAGAAAATAGACAGAAGATAAGGACATAAGAAAGACTTCAGCAGTTGCAGAACGGCTCAAAACGGCAGCTCACCGGGAAGTCTCAAGCAGGGGAATCAAGTCTACGCGCCGGACTAATGGCCAGATGCACCTGCCTCAAATCCTGTACAATCAAGTACAGAAGTATAGCGTGAGTATATAAAAATATGTACCCAGTAAGTATCTAGTCTAACCTCGAAGAAATAGTAACGAGAGGTCGACTTCGACACTTACCAGGGCCAATAATATAATAATATGTGATTCTAATGAGCATGATATACCAAACTAACAATAAACTCAGAACAAGAAATAACTGAACAGTTCTTCCGTAACATTTAAGAACCCAAACATTTCCTTCATTTTAAATGAAGGATCTCTAAAGCAGTAAACTTATACCAATTATGAAAAGGGACTTTCAGTTCTATTATCACACATAAGTTCCACCGAGGATGTTCGTCCTAATCCAACATAAAAGTAAACTGTGCACTGTCGAGGGTCGAACAGCGCGAACCATAGATGCATCTATTAACCTACCGCGGCGAACGGCCTGCTCCCATGAGAGTATTGGAAATTGTCACCCCACTCGCGGAATATACTTGCGACGAGGGTAAAATATAAATGTGACGAAATTCTTCTCAATTCTTTTCAAAATAACAATCTACTTGAAACCTTTGAAATCTGGAAAATCCCCAACATAGTTCTATTCAACACAGATCAACAAAATATGTTCAGATAATCGTACCCACAAAGCATGGTGTAAGCCTAGAACTACCTGGACATTGCAAGAATAATAGCTACGTACGGACTCTCGTCACTTCATGCGTATGTAGCCCCACAAATAATCATATAATTTAGTTAACCTAAGGGAAAATTTCCCTCTTACAAGGTCAGAACGGAGACTTACCTCGCTTCAAGGTCCACTTTCCAGCCCAAGCTTAAGCCTAAACACTCAATTTGGTGTCGAACAATCCGAAACTATCCAAAAAACGTAAAAGCTAATCAATATAGGCTCAAAAGTTCGTATTCCCACTATTAGAGTGATTACTCAACCCATATTACAAGATTCCTAAAATTCACCCCCGGGCCGACGTGCCCGGATTCCGGAAACTTTCGAAGAAATTTGTTACCCACAACCTTAGGATCAAAAATATATGATTTTTACTACATTCCATAACAAATATCGTGGTTAAATCTCATTTTTATCAAAAACCTAAGTTTTACTCTAAACCCATAATTTCTACTAATTTACATGTTGTAATCTACCCATAAACTATGTATTAAACTCACATTAGGTAGAAATTACTTACCTCACAAAGCTAGGCTGAAATCTCCCCTTTTGAAGCTCCCAAATCGCCCAAGAATGTAATAAATGACCCCAAATATGGCTAAGTCCCGATTTCAAACTCACTGCCCATCTGCCCCCTTCATCGCAAATGCGACAGGGGCCTCGCTCGCGAAGTCCATTTGCTCAGGCCCTCTGAAGGCCCTTCATCGCGAACGCGAGAATGGACTCGTGAACGCGAAGAACAAAGTTGGCCCGGCCTAGCTGCCCTACTCTACGCGAACGCGAGTCGCCTCACGCGAACGCGAAGGTTACTGGCCCAGACCTTCACGAACGCGAAGTGCATCTCCCCCCCCCCCCAGCTGAACTCTTTCTACACAAACGCGATGGTTCCATCGCGCTCGCAAAGAAGGAAACCAGAACTGCGCAAAATCTGGTTTCATGCATTTAGCTACAAGGGGTGCGAAACTCACCCGAGCCACTCGGGACCCTTCCAAGGCACAAACAGGTCTGTAATCATAATACGTACTGGCTCGAATTCTCGAAATGCCAAAAACAACAAAGAAACAATCATACCCCAAAACCAAATTGAGTCAAACTTTGAACTTCAAGTTCTTAAATTTACCTCCAATGCGACGAAATGTACTTATATTACTCGGAATGACACCAAATTTTGTGTGCAAGTCTTAAATGATATTATGGAACTATTCTAGGTCTCGGAATTCCATTCCGACCTTGATATCACAAAAACCCGCTCCAAACCAAATTTAAAGAACTTCAAAATCCTTAAAGAACCAACTTTCACTATTAGGCGTCAAAACGCTCCCAGGTAATCCAAAACCCAATCCGGACATATGCCCAAGTCCTAAATCATCACACAAACCTGTTGGAACCTTCAAATCCCGTTCCAAGGTCATTTACTCAAAATGTTGACCGAAGTCAAACTTGGCCTTTTAAGCCAACCTTAAGGAACCAAGTGTTTCTATTTCAACCCAAACTCTTCCATCTCCCAAACCAACCATCCACGCAAGTCATAAATCAGTAAAAGCAAGTACGGGACATCTTATATAGGGGAACGGGGTTCTAATAAGCAAAACGACCAGTCAAGTCATTGTATTCTCCACCTCTTAAACTAACGTTCGTCCTCGAACGGGTTTAGTTCATTCCTGAAGTGTTGCATAAGTGTGGATATCTGCTCTGCATATACTCCTCGGGATGGTGCCCTCCCCCGGCCTCTGCCTCGGCCTATAGCAACTGGGGGTGCAGCTCCTCCCGGGTCTGGAACGTCTGTCGTACGCATCCTCACCATCTGTGAGAGAATAGAAGAAGGAAATTTAGTATACCATCAACTGCACGATAGAAGATGAATAAAGAGTAGTTTCCTAACACCCTATGGCCTCTTAAAGAGAAGTATAGACGTCTTCGCACCGATCCGCAAGACGCAACTAGGTTTGCCCATAACTTGTGAGACCTACGTGAACCTAGTGCTCTGATACCAAGTTGTCACGACCAAAATTTTATTATAGGCCATGATGGCGCCAACCGTCGTTGTTAAGCAAGCCAACACTGATCTACTAGTGAATTCCCGTTTTAAATAAATTATGAATAATAGCTCCTCCTTTCTTGTTAAAAGATTTTGGAGTTTGAAATTATAACAAAAATAAGTGGAAGTAATGAGTACAAATCATAATCATGTAAATAAACCAAAATAATGAGTCTACTAGCGTGTGTGCCAAGACTTGCTGTCACAAGTATGTGGGCAATCTAGTAGAATATACAAAACCATGCCAGCCTACTATCTGAAAGAAAATACATAGAAAATAAGGACATAAGAAAGATTCTAGGAGCAGTAGAACGGCTCAAAATGGCAGCTCACCAAGAAGTCTCAAGTTGGGGAATCAAGTCTATGCACCCGACTGATGGCCAGATGCACCTGCCTCAAATCATGTACGATCAAGCACTGAAGTTTAGCGTGAGTACATAAAAATATGTACCCAGTATGTATCTAGTCTAACCTCGAAAAAGCAGTGATGAGGGGTCGACTTCGACACTTACTAGGGCCAACAATATAATAATATGTGATTCTAATAAGCATGATATGCAGAACTAACAATAAACTCAGAACAAGAAATAACTGAACAGCTCTTCCCTAATATTTAAGAACCCAAACATTTCCTTCATTTTAAACGAAGGATCTCTAAAGCAGTAAACTTATACCAATTATGAAAAGGGACTTACAGTTCTATCCTCACACATAAGTTCCACCGAGGACGTTCGGCCTGATCCAACATAAAAGTAAACTGTGCACTGCCGAGGGTCGAACGACGCAAACCATAGATGCATCTATTAACCTGCGAGGCGAACGGCCCGCTCCCATGAGAGTAGTGGAAACAGTCACCCTGCTCGCGGAATATACTTGCGACGCGGGTAAATATAAATTTAACGAAATTCTTCTCAATTCTTTTCAAAATAACAATCTATTTGAAACCTTTGAAATCTTGAAAATCCCCAACATAGTTCTATTCAACGTAGATCAACAAAATATGTTCAGATAATGGTACCCTCAAAGCATGGTGTAAGCCTAGAACTACCCGGACATAGCAAGAATAGAAGCTGCTTAGGGACTCTCGTCACTTCCTGTGTACATAGCCCCCACAAATAATCATATATTAATGTAGTTCACCTATGGGAAATTTTCCTCTTACAAGTTTAGAAAGGAGACTTACCTCGCTTCAAGGTCCACTTTCCGGCCCAAGTTTAAGCCCAAACCCTCAGTTTTGTGTCGAACAATCCAAAACTATCCAAATAACGAAAAAACTAATCAATATAAGCTCAAAAGTTCATATTTCCACTATTAGAATGATTACCCAACCCATATTACAAGATTCCTCAAATTCACCCCACGGCCCAGGTGCCCGGATTCTAGAAATTTTCGAAGAAAGTTATTACCCACAACCTTAGGATCAGGAATATATGATTTTACTACATTCCATAACAAATTTCATGGTTAAATATCATTTTTATCAAAAACCTAAGTTTCACTCCAAACCCATAATTTCCACTAATTTACATGTTGTAATCTACCCATAAACTGTGTATTAAACTCACTTTAGGTAAAAATTACTTACCTCACAAAGCTAGGTTGAAATGTCCCCTTTTGAAGCTCCCAAATTGCCCAAAAATATAATAAATGACCCCAAATATGCCTAAGTCCCAATTTTAAACTCACCGCCCATCTGCCACCTTCATCGCGAATGCGACAGGGGCCTCGCATTCGCGAAGTCCATTGGCTCAGGCCCTTTGAAGGCCCTTCATGGGGAACTCGACAATGGACTCGCGAACGCAAAGAACAAAGCTGGCCCGGCCCAGATACTCTACTCTATGCGAACGCGAAGGTCACTGGCCCAGACCTTCGCAAACGCGGAGTAGCTATCGCGTTCGCGAAGAAGGAAACCAGAACTGGGCAAAATCTTGGTTTCATGCATTTAGCTACGAGGGGTCCAAAACTCACACGAGCCACTCGGGACCCCGTCCAAAGGTACTAACAGGTCTGTAATCATAATACAGACTTGCTCGAGTTCTCAAAACGTGAAAAACAACAACGAAACCAAGAATCATACCCCAAAACTAAATTGAATCAAACTTTGAACTTTAAGTTTTTAAATTTACTTCCACTGCGACGAAACGTACTTATATTACTCGGAATGACACCAAATTTTGCGTGCAAGTCTTAAATGACATTACAGAACTATTCCAGGTCTCGAAATTCCATTCCGACCTTGATATCACAAAAACCCGCTCCAAACCAAATTTAAAGAACTTCAAAATCCTTAAAGAACCAACTTTCACTATTAGGCGTCAAAACGCTCCCGGGTAATCCAAAACCCAATTCGGACATACGCCCAAGTCCTAAATCATCATACAAACCTGTTGGAACCTTCAAATCCCGTTCCAAGGTCATTTATTCAAAATGTTGACCGAAATCAAACTTGGCCTTTTAAGTCAACCTTAAGGAACCAAGTGTTTCTATTTCAACCCAAACTCTTCCATCTCCCGAACCAACCATCCACGCAAGTCATAAATCAGTAAAAGCAAGTACGGGAAGTGTTATTTTGGGGAATGGGGTTCTAGAAAGCTAAACGACCAGTCGGGTCATTACACAAACATCTTTTGAGGCAAAAAAAAAAAGAATTGAACGACTGGTATCTCTTACTCTCCAAACTTCAAAACTCCCTCATTTCCGCTCCTAAGTGCAATCATCCAGGTATGAAAACTTAATCGGTGCATTTTCTTCTTCTTCTTCCCCCATTTATCTCGCAAAACCTAGTTTTCAAATTGGTAAGTTCCCTCTGCCCGAAATATTTTAAAAATTGTTCAAATCATATGTTGATTTCTAGGTGAGGTTGGTTGAGTGTGTGAGTCTATATCTTTGTTGTAAAAATTGGATAGTCTGAGTACCCATGGCCTTGTTAAATTAGGAGTGGTTTTGTGTGCTTCCTATGTGATCGATGAAAGGCCCGAATGTGATTCTTGGCCGAATCATTGAAAGTTTTTTAATTCATGGTTATGTGTGAAGTCATGATTTTATGCTTAAAAATTGATTGGGTTCTCTAAAGTGTGCCTTTGTTTGAATATTTTGGGGCTTGGGAAGGTTCTCTGAGGAAAGCTTGGGTGGGGACGATGGGGTCACAATTGCGATGGCCCCTTCGCATTTGCAATCTTCGTATTTGCGAAGAGGTGGTCGCAATTGCGAAATCTGGCAGACTTGACCATCTTCGCAATTGTGAAGAATTTTCGCAAAATCCTGTTGCCTTCGTAATTGCGAAGGAAATGTCGCAATTGCGACATCAGAGAGCAAGCACCTGCAGATTTCAAAATCCTGAAATTTTTTCTAAGGCTGTGTTTCGACTGTCCAAACATTCTTTTGGCGTACTTGACACATTTTGCAATCTTCTTCATAGCCATACCATATTTTCACTCCAGTCCTTTTTTTACAGGTATCATAAGCTGAAAATGAGCTCTAACTCCGAAGAATCCGTTGGCGACAACCTTTCGGAAACTGAGGAGAACTATGACCAACACTGGTTCTTGTCATTGGAATGCCAGGAATGGTACTATGCTGAACTGATTTTGAAGAAGTTGCTCCCGGAAATTGGCATATTGCTGGATAATGTCCCCAAACGTCTTCCCAAGTTCCATCAAAGGCTTGTAGACATAGGATGGAACTGTTTTTCCCATCAACCTTGCAGAGCCAATGAGCAATGGGTGCGAGAGTTTTATGTAAATCTCCCAGCCATCAGGTTAAGGAAGCCAAATATGAGGATTCGTGGCAAAATAGTGCATTCCGGAGCTGAAACTGTGAACAAAGTCTATCACCTACCAGACCATGACATGGCCCCATTCCATGCAAAAGACTGTACTTAGGGGGGGTGGTTGGTCTCCAAATTATACCCAGGTGCGGATGTTCCATGGGCAACTGAAAAGAGAGGGATCACGTTCAAAGAATTCACTGCTGAAGCAAAGATATGGTTGGCCATCATATGCAGTCGCATCTCCCTGTGTCGAATACATGGAATGTGATGGTAATGAGCGCTCAAATGATAGCCTCAATTCTTGATGGTATTCAACTTAATGTTGGTGAGATCTTCATCAATGAACCGAGGGAGTATCGGCTTCAAAATGGTACATCATGGATCTTCCCATCTCTTATCACTGAGCTCTGCCAACTTGCTGGGGTGGAGGAGGATCCGGGAGACAACTGGATGGAGCCGGAAAAGCCTATCAATCCATTGAAGAAAAGAGGAGAGGGCGGCGCTGTCAAGAGCAAAAAGAGAAAGTTGGGGTCTTCTTCTCAGATCGATCAGGGTAGCCAGCCATCATCTTCTGCAGGAGGACCATTTGTTGTGCCTATCAAGGAAATGCGGCTAATTTGCGACCTAGTAGCTGGCCTTCCACAGGGACTTGGGGAAACATCTGAGGTACCCGTTGCATACATTTCAAAGAAAGAGTTTCAAATGTATCTTGATGATCAGAAGAAGCAGGGGGATCACCTTAAGACGCTGGAGAAGGCATACATTAATCTGGCCACGGCGCATGATAAGTTGAGCAGTTCTCATGACAATCTAGCAAAGGCACACACCAGGATGAAGAAAAGGTAGAAGAAAAGAGATAAATTCTTCACCCGCATGTGGAAGGGTATGAAGGGGCTGTAGAAAGTCCTAAAGCCTCAAAACCGAGTGCCATCGACCGAGCCGGAAGATAATGATGATTCACCAATTCATTTGTTCGAGGAAGAAGGAGAGGAGGATGCTACTGAGTCAGACAGCGAGGAGAGCACCTGATGCAGTATTCAGGGAGCACTTTCCACCATTTTACTCTAGTTTATTTAGTTGCATTGGGGACATTGCACCATTTCTAGTTGGGGGTGGCTTCTTGTATAACTGTTGATCTTGTACATTTGTGGATAATTGTGGATATGGTAGATTGATATTTTGTTTGTTTTTCATGTGATGTTAGTATGTTTTCATGTGATGTGTTATATTAGTATGTTTACTAGCTTCTTGAATTTTTGTTTTTATATCTAGTATGTTTTATTGACTTAATGTCTATTAGCTTCTTAATTTTTGTTAAATAGTGTCTTTTATTTTGGTGGGGATATCCTTGATTTTCCTTGTACCGCGGTTTTTATTCCGAGGACGCCAATTTTCTTTTTGAACCGGGTAATTGTTAGTAAATTTTTGTCGACTTTTCCCGATGATGGAGAGCTAGGCAACTTTCTTAAGGGAATTAGTCTTGTAGTTTAGATATAGTTTTTGTTAATTTAGAAAGAATAAGTGGTTTGAGTTGGATATGGGCCCATTGGCCAATTTGTGGCTTGCTTGGTACAAACATGATTTAAACTTCATCATATGAATTTTTGATCCTTGAATAAGAAAAATGATTGAAGTAAAGATCATTGTCATGACTTTTAGACTCAACTTTTGGCTCCTTGATTCACTAAATAGCTTCTTAGGATATATGTGACTTCCTTGAGATTCATTGGTTTCAATTGAATTTGGATTTGTACTCCACTTGAGTTTTCATGTGTCATGTGTGGTGAGACTTATTGTGAAGTTCTTTTGCATTATTTGTAGTTTAGAACTTGCACGGTTGGTCTTTCAATACTATTTGTTAATTATGTTTGGTTGGAGGGATGACCTTAGGCATTCTTTGTGATCTTTGAAAAGCCTCTTTAGCCTTTCAAACCTACCATTGCATAAATATCATCACTAGTTTACCTCATTTGAGCCTTTAACCTTTTCTTTGGCCACCTCATTACAAACATTTACCCTTTTGTGAAATAATTTCCTCTTTTGAACCCGTCCCTCCTTGAATATTGAGAATGAAGCTGAAAGCCTAAGTTGGGGGTGTTGGTGTCAAGTTGGAAATTGGTAAGGTTATACATTGAGTGTAGAAGCATATACCTCAAAGTGTTCATATGAAATTACTCATGCTCAAAAAGAAAATAGCTATGCCCAAAAAAAGAGAGAGAAAAAAAAATATATATATATATATATATAGAGTCCTGAGAAAATTAGAGAGGTACTTTAAGGTGGTTCTATGTTGGTAACTAGATGCCAATAAGGGCTATGTGGTTTAAAGAGAAGCAAAGTGCAAAAAGAAAGACAAATGTGAGTAGTATTCAAGGAGGGTGTAGTCACTTGTATCCCAAATGCTTATCCAATCCTTCCCTAAACCTACATTACAAACTCAAAAAGTCCTTATGGGATCTCCAACCGAATGTTCTTGAATAGGCAGGGAATTAAAATAAGGGCAAGCCTATGGCACTACTTTGTGCATTTGAATATCTTTGTGAGAGTGAGAGTTAATTTTTTCCATTTGATATCCCATTTATGTTTTGAATTGCAATTTATGAGTGTGGGATTCTCTCTTAAGTGTGAGGGCACATGAGATTTGAGTTGTGAATTTAATCCCATTTTCAATTGGAAGAAATGAATGAGGGAAGATAATTGTGATAGAGAGGCAAATTTTGAAGCTTTAGTGTCATGACTTGATTGCTACTTCGATTTGAATAGTGTTTGAGCACTTGAAGTGTAATGAAGTTCATGAGAAGTGCTTGGTAATTCACATGCTTTGGGTTAACTATTGGTACCAATCGAAGTCATGTGTTTGCGCTTACATTAGACCTATTTGACTTGGCATGAGATCGATGTACTATTGAGTTAAATGCTTGGAAGGAGATTTTGTCGCTTTCATTGCTTGAGGACAAGCAATAGTTTAAGTTTGGGGGTTTGATAAGTTGGTATTTTACCAACTTATCTCGTCTTTAAGCTTAGATTTTTGCTATGTTTGAGTAATAAAATCATGTGTTTAATGTCGTTTACTTCTATATTACAGGCTCTATGTGATTTAGAAGTGATCTAGAAGAAACCAAGTAAAAACGAGTCAAAAACAAGCTGGCAAAAAAACAGAAAATCTGGAAAATGGCCTCAGGTGTCGCAATTGCGACACACATATGGGAAATGCGAAGAAAGCAGTGATCGCAAATGCCAAAAAGGGCTTCGCAAATGCGAAGATAACCCAGGCCAGGAGTCTTCGCAAATGCGATAAAAGACTTCGCAAATGCGAAGACAAACCAGACAGTCAAACTTCACAATTGTGAAGTTTTATCGCAAATGTGATGATCAACAAGAATATCATTGTTCGCAATTGCGAACTAATATTCGCAATTGCAAAAATCGTGCTTCAGTTTTGGGCAATTATGTCATTTCATATTTTCTGGCCCCAAACCCTTTAATATATGACTTAGCTCATTTGTAAAATATCATTGGACATCTTTGGGCAGTCTTTGACCTATTTGGAAAGAAGAACACAACTTTTGGAGCTAGGGTTCTTGCACTCACACTTTGGTCTAGAAGATTTGAAGCTTTTGGTTGAGAACTTCTTACTCATTTATGTTCATTTTTTCGTTTCCTTGCTTTGTATTGTATATCTAAGTGTGTAGTATTTATTCTAACACTTGAATCTTATTTATGGAAATACTCATGTTTAAAGTGTGGATTAAATATCTTGTTGTGAATGTATTGAATGATTTTTTATCTTTTATGAAGTGAGTTATTGTTTCTTTAATTATTCTTGTTCTTTAGTGTTTCCAGAGGGATTAGCTAACCTTAGGACTCGCCCATTAACTTCGAATTAATTTTGGGAAAGATTATTTGGGGATGGAAAAGATTAATTAACAAGAACTTGAGGCTTTAGCCCTCATTTTATAGATTCTACCTAGGGATAGGATTGAACTAGTTGTAGCCATAATCGGGTGTGCTTAATATCCCAATTGTTTTAGGGATAATTCAATTTGGAAGTCTTGTTACTCTTTGGAAGAAGCTAATATAGAATTACTACCCGAGACTAATTAACATAAACTCGCTCATATTTGTAAAATCGTGAAATACATTGGATCGTTACTTGAGTGTGATTCCCTGTATATCCATACTTGTAGCCATTGATCCTTTTACTTGCTTTCTTGGTTAGTTTACCTTTTTGCATTTAGATATAAATATTTTCTCAAAACTATTCTTAGTGTTTGCCATTGCATAACAAGTGATAATTCTTTACATTCCTAATCACCTACATATTGTTCTCTGTGGGATTCGACCCCGACTCATAGTTGGGTAAATTATATTGCATGCGACTGTGTCCATTTATTTTTTAGTAGTGGATTTGAACTTCATCAACTTCACGAACGCGAGACCTTTCTCGCGAACGCATACGAGGACACCATAACCAGCAAACCTGCAAAACTCAACTTTAGCAGTCTCCCAACTTCAACTCTTGATCCGTTAACCACCCGACATCAACCTGAGGCTCCCGGAACCTCAACCAAACATACCGTCAAGTCCCAAAATATCATACGAACTTAGTCGAACCCTCAAATCACCTCAAAAAATATCAAAAACATGAATCACACATGGATTCAATCCTAATGAAGTTTGAAACTTCCAAATTCTACAACCGACGCCGAAACCTATCAAATCACGTCCGATTGACCCCAAAGTTTGCACACAAGTCACAAATGACACCACGGACCTACTCCAACTTCCGGAATCAGAATCTGACGCCGATATCAAAAAGTCCACTCCCAGTCAAACTTCCCAAAAATTCAACTTTTGTCATTTCAAGCGTAATTCTACTACGGACCTCCAAATCACAATCCGAAAATGCTCCTAAGTCCAGAATCACCCAACGCAGCGAACGGAACCATAAAAACTTCATTTCGGAGTCGTTTACACATAAGTCAATATCTGGTCAATCATTCCAACTTAAGCTTTCTATTAAGAGACTAAGTGTCTCAATTCATTTCGAAATCCTTCCGGACCCGAACCGACTAACCCAATAATTCATATAACAGCTATAAAGCACATAAGGAGCAGTAAATGGGGGAACGGGGCTACAACACTCAAAACGACCGGCCGGGTCGTTACACATATTCATCAATGGCCCCCAAAATTGTCATTTAAGAGAGGCTTGATCCTAGGACCTTGTTCCTAGGTGCAGCTATAAATAGTGACTTCAACAGCCATTGTAAGAACACGAATTTTCTGACAAACTTATGCTACATATTATTCTAAAGCTCGATAGTACTTTATTTCTTGTCTATTGATATTTTGATTACTGCCTTCGGAAGCTCTGCTCCCGGAACCAAGCTATTTGTTGTTTTATCTCAATTTCAACGTTAAGTCTTGTATTTTGTTTAATTTATTTATCATTTTTGAATCAAATCGATTTGCTTGTCTATAAACCACGTGACATTCAATTGTACGGTTTTACGAGTAAGCAATTCATTTATTGGGGCAACATTTAGTGTGAATTTAAAGTTAAAAGTAGACATTTAATTCGGAGTAACCTTTACAAGATTTGTTTCCACAAAATTAAATCTGTGTCGTTTTGAGCGATGGTAAAAGCGCAGCAATTTACTTAACTTCTATTCCCAAACTTATTTTGGAAAATAAGATGGAAAGAGGAATCATCTTTTATGATCCTTCCTAATTCTTTCTCTTACCAAGCAAAGAACAAGTATATACCCGTCTTACTTATGTGGAACCTTCGCCTCATAATTCTACTCTGATTTTTATAATGATTTTTTCTTATAGAAAAATAAACTTATAAATCAAATTCACATGGCTACAATTTGTGATGCACATTGCTCAAGCTTAATGAAAATGCATGTTGGTCTAAAGAGTCCAAAGGTACTTTGAATGATTAGACAAAGTAGTAGTAGAACCATGCAATTACATAATTTAATTGTGCTTTTAAGCAGTGGTCCAAGAACGCCAATTAAACCAAACGAAAGATTCCAAAATCAGTTCGTTACTATTCTTAATCTTGTGTGACTTTAATTAGTCCCATGTTGTTTTCTTAACTAACCCAGTAAAGCCTATTTCCTACTTCTGATTTGGTAATGGCTTTTTGCAACAATTTCGGAAACTGGCCAGACGCACTAGATTTTCTTTTCTCACATGGCTAGATCAATTCTGACCAATCAAATATTCTGGCACTAATTGAGCGCCAGATTAGGAGTTTTAGTTTCTAATTTCGTTTGGTTCTTAAGGGATGCCGAAGAAGTTATTTCAATAAGATATTTAAGTCGTTTAACGAAGGCATAGCAATATGAAGGAAAAATTCTTTATTATAAATATCGAATGCTCTCTACAGTTCTCCTCACAAATTTTCGTACAGAAAATAAGCTATCAATGTAATTATTTATAATAATAAGAAATTATTTCAACTAGAAACAGAAAAACCTATTCCTATATTAATTTTGACAGTAAATCCTATATAGACATGAATTGCACAAGAAACAGCTTGTCATGACCCAAGTTCTCCCTCCGTGAACCGTCGTGACGGCGCCTAGTCTCTACGACTAGGTAAGCCTAACATTTGCGGAAAACGAAACGAAAACATAAAAGCTAACAACTAACAGGTAAATGTAAATAAGAAATTAAGATGCCGCTCGGTGTATACAATAATTACTCTCTCGAAATGTACATAAACTCTCCCAAAACCCGGAATATCGTCAGTCACAAACTACAGAAAGAAAACAGTACTTCTATTCTCCAGAGTCTAACAAAAGGAAATACAAGAAGTGTTTGACATGGGGAAGAGTAGATAGGGACTCCGAGGTCTGCGGACGCGGCAGATATACCTTGAAGTCTCTTCGGCTGTCTCGCCTTACTGATAATGCGGCTGATAAGCGGTACCTGGATCTGCTCACAAAAAACATGTGCAGGGAAGGGTATGAGTACACCACAACGGTACCCAGTAAGTGCCAAGCCTAACCTCGGTCGAGTTGTGGCAAGATCAGGTCGAGGCCTTACTGGTATATATATGATAAAAATAAGACAGAATGAAATATCGGAGTAAGAATAAATACTGAAATTTAACAAGAATGTAATCAGGGAAAAGAAACAGCTCAGAACATAGATATAACAATAGGGGATTACCTAGGAAACCATCCCGTAGTCCCAAACGTAAATGTGCAGGGGGGATCTCCTGGAATACCGTTCCGTAGTCCCAAAGTAAATATGCAGAACAAGGGGAATCTCCTGGAATACCATTCCGTAGTCCCAAAGTAAATATGCAGTACAGGGAGAATCTCCCAGAATACCATTCCTTAGTCCCAAAGTAAATATGCAGTTAGGCAAGCTACTTACCTCGAACCAAGCTCAATCAATCAGTTAGAATGCCTTTCCCACGAATATCCGGCTCCAAGTGACCCAAATATAGCCGAAATCAATTACATAACATAAATATAACTACAAGGAACTAATCTAGCTAATGAAATCAAAGCTAAAGCAAGATATTGGATAATTGCTCAAAAAGCCTCCCAGGGCCCACGTCTCGGAATCGGGTAAAAGTCACAAAATACGAACACACATTCGCTCACGAGTTCACTCGTACCAAAATTACTCAAATCCGATACCAAAATCTTGATCAAAATCCCAAAATTCGGCCTAAGAACTTTTCCCAATTGATAGATGTTGCTTGGTATTTGCCACTAGCAATTGGATTTACATACACTGATAGGAGAAGAAAGCATTCAACTTATTATGTTGTAATAGCTAGTTCAGTAGACTTTAGCTTTTTTATCTTTTTAGTACCTAATAGCTTCATGCAGCTTCTATTTTGTTTTGGACATCTTGTAATCTTTGGAACCATTTTGGAATTTTATTTATATATTAGCCACTACGCAGCCTGCCTAGTGGTATATTTGCTAAAAAAAAATAATAAAATTAATGATAGATTAGTGGGATATAACAAAAATCAAGTGTATAATCATTACCCAATTGATATCTCTGAAAATCCCTCAAAATCTCGTCCAAATCCGAGCTCCCAAACTCAAGTTTTGATAAAATGGCCAAACCCTCATTTTTGAAATGTTTAGTACTGCCCAGTGGTTCCTTCTTCGCGAACGCGGAAAGCCCCTTGCGTTCGCGAAGCACCACTCACCTTGGCACAGAAATTCTTCATCGCGAACGCGATGACCTTGTCGGGAATGCGAAGACCACTCAACTCAACCATACGCGAATGCAAAACCAACCTCGCAAACACGTAGGTAAAAGGCCTAGGGACCCAGCAACCAAACTCTTCTACGCGAACGCGTGACCCTCTTCGCAAACGCGTAGGCATATGAACTCAGAGCTCCGTGGACGCGGGAACAACATTGCGAACGTGACACCTGCCCCAGATCCTCTTTGCGAACGCGGAACACCCCTCACAATCGCGAAGAAGGAAACCTCTGCAACAAAATACTTGAAAAATCTGCCACTTCCCTAAGTCCAAATATGATCTGTTAAGCACCCGACACTCGTCCGAGGTCCCCGGGACCTCAACAAAACATACCAACCAATTCTAAAATACCATAGAAACTTAGTCGAGCCCTAAAATAACATCAAACAATGCTAAAATCACGAATCACCCTTCGATTCAAACTTAAAGAACTTGAAACTTCAAATTTCTACAACCGATGCCGAAACCTATCAAACCACGTCCGATTGACCCCAAATTTTGCACACAAGTCATATTCAACTTTACGGACCTACACCAACTTCTGAAATTGGATTCCGATCCCAATATCAAAAATTCCACTACCAGTCAAAATCTTCAAAAAATTTGACTTTCGCCATTTCAAGTCTAAATAAGCTACAGACCTCCAAAATGCAATCCGGACACGCCCCTAAGCCCAAAATCATCCAACGGAGCTAACGGAATCGATGAAACTCCATTCCGGAGTCATTTTCACACAGTTCCGACTACGGTCCAAATTCTAAGACTTAAGCCTCTGTTTAGGGACTAAGTGTCCCAAAACACTCTAAGAACCAAAATAAAACTTCCCGGCAAGTCAGAATAGTAGAAATAGATACGGGGGAAGCATTTAATAGGGGATCGGGGCTATAACTCTCAAAACGACCGGCCGGGTCGTTACATCCTCCCCCTCTTAAAACAATCGTTCTTCCTCGAACGAGCATAGAGACATACCTGAAGTGATGAAAAGATGAGGATAACGGCTGCGCATATCCTGCTCGGTCTACCAAGTCGCCTCCTTGACCGGTTGACCCCGCCACTGAACCTTTACTGATGCAATGTTCTTTGATCGTAGATTTCGAACCTGCCTGTCCAAAATAGCCATTGGCTTCTCAACATAAGATAGATCCTTGTCCAACTAGACTGAGCTGAAATCCAACACGTGAGGCGGATCACCGTGATACTTTCGGAGCATTGAACCATGAAATACCCGATGAACTTCTTATCACGACCCAAAATCCATCAAAGGTCGTGATGGCACCGGACACCTCGGTCAGGAAAGCCAACATTTAAATAATTAATTAAAATCTCATTTTAATATTTTAGGAACCGTAATTTCCTTTAATTTAACTAGTAAATAAGTAATCATCACTGAATAATTAAAAGTGTTTACAACTTTTAATATTAAATATTCCATAATCATCCCAGAACCCGGTTTCACAAGTGCATGAGCAATCACTAGGAAGTCAAATGAAGTACAACAGCTATCCAGAATGCAGATTGGACAGAAGTAAATACAATACATTGAAACAGACTATGATGGCCGTGGGTCGCCTCGAGAGATGTAGCTCACCTAAGTCTCCGTATCATACATGTTGCTACGCCCATTAGGCCGCTAGAGGTACATGTGCCTGTGCAATAAAAATGCACAGCAAGTGTAGCATGAGTACAAAAAAAACGTGTACTCAGTAAGTATCCCATCTAATCTCGAAGAAGTAGAGACGAGGGGTCGACTTCGACACTTACTAGTTATCCAATAATAATATACCAATAATATAGTAAATCGAGGATTTTCATTAAAATGGCTGTAATTAAAATAACATGAGGCAAGTAAATAATTCTTTCGTTTATAGGAAATTTCCAAATTCATTTTCATCATTTATACATTTATCTCAGGCCAGGGAGAAACAAATTTCATCATCTATAAATTTCAAGGCAAGCAATACAAGCATGCGCAAATCATGCTGAGGTCGTATGGCCCGATCTAACAAATATTTAAATTGTTCACTACTAGAGGATCGAATGGCGCGAACCATAGACGAATCTATTCAAACTACCGAGGCGTTCGGCCCGTTCCACAATAGGTAAACACATTCAAACAGTCAAATCAAGAATTCATCAACGAGCAATTATTGATGAAAAGGCATGTTTCTCTTTTAAAAGTCAGGAAATAATGTCTAGCCTTTTAGAAATTTATTGCTACGTTCAATATGTTTTAAGTATTTTTAAAGTCACAGCAAGGGTGCAAATATTACAGTAAAGCATGCTTTTGGGCCCTAGGCTACCCGACTTAAGCATAATAGTAGTTACGCACGGACTCTCGTCTCCTCGTGCGTACGTAGCCCCCACAAATAGGAGCACATATCAAATTAATTAACCTATGGGGACAATTCCCTCTTACAAGGATAGAAAGGAGACTCACCTCGCTCCGAAGTTCTATAACCGGCATTCCACGCCCTTCCGAAGACTCAAATCGATGCATAATGCTCCAAAACTTGTCAATAATTATGCAAACCCATTAATACGTGCTCAATTACTCATGATAATCCAATTTATAACAATTCCTACCCCGATAGAAAAGTTGACAAAATTGCCCTCAAACCCATGCTCACAGATTCCGAAATTTTTCGAAGATAAAGTTTTCCCACAACCTCATGAACTCAAATATATAATTTACTCTCAATTTCATGTCCAAAATCGGGGTCAAAATCCAAAGATACCAATTTTCTAGGTTTTTTCTTAAACCCCAAAATTTCTACAAATTTCCATATTTTAATCCGTATCTAAATCATGTAACTTGTAATGAGTGGGAACAACATACCTTGTGATACTTGAAGAATATCTCTCCATGAAGCTCTCCAAAATCGCCCACACCAAATGAAAATGGGAGAAAAATGACCAATTTCCTGATTTTAAAAGAACACACTTCCTTCAGCATTCCCGCACCTGCAGTCACTTGACCGCTTCTGCAGTTCCGCAGGTGCGGCCCCACTACTGCATCTGCGGTCCTTCACCAGGCCCCTCACTCCGCTTGTGGGCTTCTCCTTCCGCTGGTGCGGTCCTGCTCCTGTGGCAAAATGACCACATCTGCGGTCCCAGCCTACCCCAGTCCATTTCCGCTTCTGCAACACAAGGGCCGCTTCTGCGGCTCCGCACCTGCGGCCCAAGCTTCACAGGTGCGGTTAGACCAGAAGGCACCTGCTTCATCTCTTCTTTAAATTCCAAATTTTATCCGTTAACCATCCGGAATCCACCCGAGGCACCCGGGACCCTGACCAATCATACCAGCAAGTCCCAAACCATAATGCGGACCTGCTCGAGGCCTCAAATCACATCAAATAACGCTAAAATCACTAATCATACTTCATTTCAAACTTGATGAACTTTAGAATTTCAAACTTCTTCATTCGATGCCGAAACCTATCAAATCACGTCCGATTGACCTCAAATTTTGCACACAAGTCATATTCGACATTACAGACTTACTTCAATTTCCAGAATCGAATTCCGACCCCGATATCAAAAAGTCCACTTTCGGTCAAACTTCTCAAAAACCTTCAAATTTCTAACTTTAGCCAAATGACTCCCAAATGACTTACGGACCTCCAAATCCACTTCCGGACGCGCCTCCAATAGCAGAATCATCATACGGAGCTATTCCCAGATTAGGAATCCTAAACGGGCATCGATAACACTGAAATGTACTTCAACCCAAACTTATGAAATTCTTCTAAATATGTTAACTTCCACAATAGGCGCCGAAACACTCCCTGGTCATCCAAAACCCGATCCGGACATACGCCCAAGTCCAAAATCATCATACGAACCTGGTGGAACCTTCAAATCCCGATTCCGAGGCTGTTTACTCAAAAATCCGATCTTTCTCAATTCTTCCAACTTAAAGCTTCCGAAATGGGAATTCTCTTTCAAAATTAACTCCGAATTTCCCGGAATTCAATTCCGACCATGCGAACAAGTCATAATGCCTGATGTGAAGCTGCTCATGGCCTCAAACTGCCGAACGACGTGCTAGAGCTCAAAACGACCGGCCGGGTCGTTACACTTCTGCTAGGCTGGGAGGTAAGGCAAGATCATTATCAACCTCCCTAACTCGCCGCAACACCTCAAATGGACCAGTGAACCCGGGGCTCAGCTTTCCCTCCTTTTCGAACCTCATAATGCCCTTCATAGGCGAAACTTGAAGCAAGACCCGCTCTCCAGCCATGAATGCAACATCACGAACCTTCCGGTCCACATAACTCTTTGTCTGGTCTGGGCTGTGCGAAGTCTATCCTGAATCACCTTAACCTTCTCCAATGTATCATGAACCAAGTCCATACCCAATAATCTGGCCTCGCCCGGCTCGAACCAACCCACTGGGGACCGACACCGCCTACCATACAAAGCCTCATACAGTGCCATCTGAATATTGGACTGATAACTATTGTTATAGGCAAACTCCACAAGTGGCAAGAACTGATTCCAATAACCTCCAAACTCCATCACACACGCACGGAGCATATCCTCAAGTATCTGAATAGTGCGCTCGGATTGTCCGTCTGTCTGAGGGTGAAATGTTATGCTCAACTCCACCCGAGTACCCAACTCATGTTGTACGGCCCTCTAGAACCGTGATGTAAATTGCTTACCCCGATCAGAGATGATAGATACCGCCACGCCATGAAGTCTGACAATCTTGCGGATATAAACTAGAGCCAGCTGCTCGGAAGAATAGGTAGTCATCACAGGAAGGAAATGAGCTTGACTTGGTCAGCCTATCCACAATTACCCAACTACATCAAACTTCCCTGAGTCTGTGGGAGTCCAACAACGAAATCCATAGTGACCCGCTCCCACTTTCACTCCGGAATATCTAACTTCTAAAGCAATCCACCCGGCCAATGATGCTCATACTTCACCTCCTGGCAATTTAGACACCGGGCCACATATTCTACTATGTCCTTCTTCATTCTACGCCACTACTAATGCTGCCTCAGGTCCTGATAAATCTTCGTTGGGCACACATAGCCTGCTGAATTGCATTGGAGTTCAGATAGGCAGTTAAGGCACGTAGGCATACTTTTCTAACCTAAACAGGATAGTTTCATATGCTAGTGTAGTCAAATAAGGAGAAACGGGTTATTACTTAGTAAAAATGGAGTTTTACAACAAGTAGACCGTGTGCGTGCTCGTCATCTCATGTACGTAGCGCCCACATATAAAAACAGTACCAAATCCTAAGGGGAGTTCTCCCACACAAGGTTAGGCAAGCCACTTACTTCGAACCAAGCTCAATCAATCAGTCACAATGCCTTTCCCATAAATATCCGGCTTCGAGTATCCCAAATATAACCGAAATCAATTACATAACATAAATATAACTGCAAGGAACTAATCTAGCTAATGAAATCAAAGCAAAAACAAGAAATTGGAAAATCGCTCAAAAAGCCTCCCCGGGCCCACGTCTCAGAATCAGGTAAAAGTCAAAAAATATGAACACCCATTCACTCACAAGTTCACTCGTACCAAAATTACTCAAATTCGATACAAAAATCTCGATCAAAACTCCAAAATTCGGCCTAAGAATTTTTCTCAATTTCCCCCAAATTTTCAACCCAAATCCGAAATTAAATGATAAAATTGATGATAGATTAGTGGGATATAACCAAAATTAAGTGTAGAATCATTACCCAATTGATATATTTGAAAATCCCTCAAAATCTCGTCCAAATACGAGCTCCCAAACACAAGTTTTGATAAAAATGGTCAAACCCTTGTTTTTGAAATGTTTAATATTGCCCAGTGATTCCTTCTTCGCGAACATGGAAAGCCCCTTGCGTTCGCGAAGCGCAACTCGCCTTGGCCCAGAAATTCTTCAGCGCAAACGCGATGACCTTATCGCAAACACGAAGACCACTAAGCTCAACCCTACGCAAACGCGAAACCAACCTCGCGAACGCGTAGGCAGAAGGCCTGGGGACCCAGCAACCAAACTCTTCTACGCGAACGCGGACCCTCTTCGCGAACGCATAGGCATATGACCTCAGAGCTTCGCGAATGCGGGACCAACATCGCGAACACGAAGCATTAAATTTCCACCTGCCCCAGATCCTCTTCGTGAACGCGGAACATCCCTCGCAATCGCAAAGAAGGAAACCTCTGCAACAAAATACTAGAAAAACATGCCACTTCCCTGAGTCCAAAAATGATCCGTTAAGCACCCGAAACTCACCCGAGGCCCCCGGAACCTCAACCAAACATACCAACCAATCCTAAAACACCATACTAACTTAGTCGAGCCCTCAAATCACATCAAACAATGCTAAAATCACGAGTCACCCTCCGATTCGAACTTAAAGAACTTGAAACTTCAAATTTCTACAACCGATGCCGAAACCTATCAAACCACGTATGATCAACCCTAAATTTTTCACACAAGTCATATTCAACCGCACAGATCTACTCCAATTTCCGAAATTGGATTCCTATCCCGATATCAAAAAGTCCACTACCGGTCAAAATTTTCCAAAAATTCGACTTTCGCCATTTCAAGCCTAAATAAGCTACAAACCTCCAAAATATAGTCCGTACATGCCCCTAATGCCCAAAATCACCCAACGGAGCTAAAGAAATTTACGGAACTCCATTCCGGACTCGTCTTCATACAGTTCTGACTACGGTCCAAATTCTAAGACTTAAGACTTAGTTTAGGGACTAAGTGTCTCAAAACACTCCAAGAACCAAAATTAAACCTCCCGACAAGTCACAATAGCGTAAATAGATACGGGAGAAGCAGTTAATAGGGGATCGGGCTATAACTCTCAAAACGATGGGCCGGGTTGATACACAGCTTCTGCCCAAAAACCTTTTGGAATATTTTTGAAATGCATCATAGATCTGACCATGTCCATCACTGTTCTATTTTTTCTTTCAGCCACACAATTTTGTTGAGGTGTATATCTAGCTGTCAATTGATGCTTAATACCATACTTCTTTAAATAATCATTACAAACAAGAAATTCAGTTCCCCTATCAGTCCTCAATATTTTAGTAAAATACTTACTTTGCTTCTCCATATAAACTTTGTAGCTCTTAAAAATATCATATGCATCCGATTTATTTTTATTTTTTTAAATATACTCAAGCTTTCGGCTGAAATCATCAATGAAAGTAATAAAATATTTACTACCACCATTAGAAGGAACTTCAACTGAGCATAAATTTGAATAAATTAACTGCAATGGTGCATTAGCTCTCCAAGCCTAGCCTTTCTGAAAATGTTCGTTGTACTTCTTTCCCAAAATACACGAGTCACACTTCTTGTCAGGAAAATCAATATAAGTCAAACCATCAACCAAATTCTTTCTTGCAAGAAACTTCAAACTCCAAAAATTTAAATGCCCAAGACGTACATGCCACAACCAAGTATCACAGTTTATAGAACTAAAACAAGGTAAATCATCACTATTGAGATAAAGAGACCACAAACGACTATTGGTCATGTTAAACTATGCAATTAGTCCAAATTTATCATCAATGTTTGTATCAATCCTATACTTAAAATGCAAATCATACACTTTTTCTGATAGTTGCCCCAAGCTCTATGAATTATTATGAATACTCCGCACTTAAAACACATCTAATACAAATAAGAAGAACTGTCTTTCACAGTAATGCAAATTTTTACCTTTCAAAGAGTAGGCACATTAGTGTTATTTTCAAGTCTCACTGTACCTCTAAATGTTTCATCCAGATAAGTGTAATAATTTTTTATTTACCTACTCATATGATTGCTGCAACCTGAATCAATATACCAATCATTCCCTTTAGTTTCTTCAACCCCAAAGTTAGAAAATAATAAAGTCTCTTGTTTATCCCCATTATTTTCAGACATCTTAGCATGTACTTCTTTATTACCAGATTTATTAGACCAACATTCGCTTTCATAATGTCCAAATTTACAACAATTATCGCACTGAATCTTAGATTTATCACGGCTTTGAAAAATTTGATGACCTTGTTGTTCCTTCGAAAAATTATTACTATTTATCACGTCCAAGATCATTCTAATTTATTAGAATGATCTTCCGTGTGAATATCTAATGGGAGGTCCGGCATTGTTGTAGAGAAGCAAAAAAAGCAATAGAGAAGTGAAAAGGTTCTGCGAAGGAGAAGAAGAGGATCTGCTAATGAAGTAGAAGGAATGTGGAAAAGTTTTAAGATAAACAAACCACCCCTATTTATAAGGCTTGGGGACACCAGAATCAAAACGACAGACCATGATTAGCACAAAGATCCAAACGGCAGAACCAATTAAGGATCACACATGAATCGACGCAACGCGTCGGGAAACGGCGTCATCATGACGCATGACATCACTCTTTCTCTTGGACCAGATGGCTCCAATAGACTTCCCAAAAAATTCAAAGAATTCAAAATATGCGGCCCTTAGAGAGCCACGTTGCCTGATCGTTACGACAACCACGACCTGTATAGCCAGCTTGATAAGCACGACCACAAACGATATTATCCACCACCGACCTCGCCTGCGAGGACGACCTCGATAAGCGGAGGGACTAACTATATGGTCCAAAATATATCTTTGATATAGGAAAGCCAAGTCGGCACCATGATAGCCTTCATCGGCCGCCACGTGCTATCAGTGAGGTCTCAACAAAAATATGTCCCAGGTAGAAGTGGCCTCGGAGCGATAAAGGGTGTGGTCGAACAGTCAGCAAAAATCAAGGCCGTGAAGTCATTGTAGATCAAGGTCGAGGTTGAGGATCTTAGACAGAGTTATAATGACCAATTTTAGGATAGGACACTAAAGAGAATATTCTAGTGGATATTCTCTGCATCTATACTATTAGGGTTTCTAGGAACATGTTCCCTATGAATAAAAAGAGACACAATGATAGGGGGCATGCGATATTTACTTATAAGAAAACACATTGACTTTGTAGAGAGACTCTGACCATATTACAAGCATACAAAAATAACTTTTTTACCAAGATTCTTGTCTAGCTTTTTCACTTGATCCATGAACAACATGAGTATTCTAAGGCTCATCAATCATTCTTCATTGTCAAAAAGAATATCCACAGATCCCACCCCTTTTCGGGTGACTCCCATGTTTTTATTTACTTAAATTTCACTCATTGCTATTTATGACTATTTATGCTATCTTTTATCTTTTTGGATCATTGAATACTGTTATTATTGCTCACATTCATTACCATTCGGCCAAATATATATATCATCTGTCATAAAACTAATAGCCTTATCTTTTGGATATTATTATTAACTATGATTGACTCTTCTTTTTTAAATCTAATTGATTGAACCAAGGTCTATATTTTGGGTCAAACATGTAGGACTGTGGAAGTTTTCATAGAAATCATCTCCTAAATTAAAACAGGTGAATCGAACAGTACGAATTGAAGTGCCTACATGCAGAGAATCTGTCCTTCCCAAATTTTCATCACTCTACTTGCATATTCGAATTTCACTAGTTTTATTATAGTTCCACACTTCCTTAAAAATATCAAAGCAACTTCTCTTATTATTACTTGTAAAGCTAAAATTCAACAGAAGTCCTTTAATTTTAAAAATCTCAACGTTAATTTAACAAGTACCAAGTGCAACGAACCTTGTTTCTAGTTGAGACTCAGACGAACAACAGTAATGGACGTGTCATTTGGAAATGCTCCAAACCAAAATCGTGTTTATACCAAATCAAATATAGTAATTACTTTATCATGATGATCAAGATATATATATTGCATTTATTAATTTGATTTCAACAAGTGCGTCTAATTAAGTTTTACTGTATAAAATAAAATAGTTTCGAGTGACATTTGTGTTTCAATTGACGTATTGATTCCCACGTAGTAGAAATTATAAGATTTAAGGAAATATTATTACGAAAAGAAGTAGAGTTTATATTAAAGTTGATTTAGAAGTGTCACACCTCCTTTTTTACACACCTGCCCCGAAGGATAATGTATAAGGGAGTTTTTCCATTTAAAGTGACATTATTCGAAATGGGATTATTTATTTATTTCTTAGAGTCGCCACTTGGGATAGGATTGGCTTTTGGTGTCCCAAGTCACCGGTTTAATTTAAATCCCAAATCGAGGAAAAATTCGACTTCCCAATTGGAGTCTGCGAACCAGAAATTCTGAATAAGGAATTCTGTTGACCCGAGGGAAGGTGTTAGGCACCCCCGGATCCCGTGGTTCTAGCACGGTCGCTTAAATTATTATAAATGGCTAAAAATCTAATTTTTGTACATGTTCAAACCTATAGTGCACTTTTAAGATTATTCACCGCTTTCAGTTATTTTTACGAAAGTGAACGCCGTTTAAGAGCGTGTTCTTGGATCACGTCACATGAAATGCACCCGGATCCTCGACACCTCTTATTCAACGTTTTGGGATTTGGATTTGGGTTGCATGAAATGCACACCCGAATTTAGGAAGATAATATTATTAAATAACACGCCTAAAGCAACTAGCGTTGTTAACTTTGCGAGGGCCATGGAAATTTGCTAAATGGCACGCCTCGAAGTCTAATTTCAAAGGATTGTACTCAACTAAAGCAAACTACAGATGCTCAATTTTTGAAATCGTAACCGTGAATGATAGATATGCAATTGTAACTAGCTCTTTAAATATTAGCAAACTAGTATGAATTATTTACAGCTTAACGAGCTGATGGCTCAAAATAAAATGAATCAAACTGTTCTAGATATGGCCAGTACCAGCACTTGCCACAAAATGACAAAAAATCACAGCAATAGGATGAATGCAACACAAATCTTGCCAATCAAATGGCGTGACAAATATCACGCAAAACACAGAACCAACAAAACAATATTCAGCCATTGGACAAAGTTAACACGCACTGGCCCCTAAATTGGTTTAACGAAATTCAACAAAACCAATAGCATCACCAAATTAAAATGGCGGAGACGACTTAACATTTGATCTCTTTTAAAAAAAAGCAAGTACAAAACAAAGAACTTGACACCAAAGAAAAACCTTTATTAAAGCCTACACTAAAAAGTAATATTTCAAATTCTCAAGGCACAACCAGAAGAATGCAACCTAAAAAAAAAACCAAGCAACAAGACCCATCTTCCGAAATCATAAGAAAAGAAAAAGCTTTTAAAGTTTCAGCAACAACTTGTATAGTATCATCTGATATCTCTTTCTGCTTTGACGCTCCCAAACCCAAACGAGACCTCATCCGTGAAAACGAACGTATCAATGCCAAACTTACCAACCCATCTTCACTTTCATCAACAGTTTTCTTAAGAATATAATCCAACGATTGACTACTTTCACACTTCACTGAATTTCATATACAACTTTTACTCATGTATCATAGAAGAAGCACATATCGACTCTAACGAATAAGGCCTGTGAGAGCGATTTACAGGGTTCCATATACAAGAAAATAACTAAGGTAACAGAAAATCAGAACAATTAGCATGCTCACATGGGTACTGTAAATCAAGCTTCACCAAACTATATAATAGCAAAGAAAAGGAACAAACATGAAAATTTAATCCAAAGATGACGACAAACTCATCAAAGAATGAC
>NW_017672662.1:177621-177868 GCF_001879085.1 Nicotiana attenuata
AAAAAGCTCCACGGTTTTGTGCCGGGAGATCCTCGGTTTTTGTTCCGGGATTTTGGAAAGAAAAAGGCTCCACGGTTTTTGTGCCGGGAGATCCTCGGTTTTTGTTCCGGGATTTTGGAAAGAAAAAGGTTCCACGGTTTTTGTGCCGGGAGATCCTCAGTTTTTGTTCCGGGATTTAGAAAGAAAAAGCTCCACGGTTTTTGTGCCGGAAGATCCTCGGTTTTTGTTCCGGGATTTTGGAAAAAAG